>NC_091833.1:7075000-7157500 GCF_037783145.1 Equus przewalskii | reverse complement strand
GGGACAACTGTAGTAGTTGCTTCATGGGTTGCTAGGAGGATGAAGGGAGATGATGCACCTACAGCGGCCCACTGGCTGGTACCTAAAGAACAACAGTCCATTACCGTGTGCCTTTGTCTGTCTGTTTGCTTTGCCTCCACCAGTCCTGAAGGGCTCTCCTTCTGCAAGACCGTTGTCGCTCCCCTGGCCGGCTCCTCCCCCAGGCCGTGAGTTCACTGAGAGCAGGAGAGTCTCTGACTGCTTGTCCCTTGCAGCCACAGAGCCAGCGTGGGGGATGCTTGCTGGCTCCCTCGAGTGGACGTCCCTCCCTCCCCTTGGGCTGTGGACAGCTGAGAGGGGCCTTCTCGGAGGAAACTGGGTGAGAAGGTGGTGCCATGAGGGCCCCCCAACACTGAATTCTCCTCGGTGGTCTCCCGTTTGGGTCTGGGGGCTATGGGACCTTGAGGGGCTGAGGGAGGCAGCCCCTCCCTGCAGTGCTTTGCCAGGCCTGTCATGTCCCGTAGTGTCCACTCCAGCTCCTGATGGGGTGCCTCCAAGTCACCGAGGGACCCCAGCGGGCACCTGATGTGATGGAAGCCTGTTTTCAGCCTATTGATCTCTCTTGCCCAGAAGCCCTCGTTACCCTGGTGTGAAATGGCAGCTCTCAACAGCAGGGACCTCTTGGCCTCTCTGGCCGATGGGTGCCCAGCAAATTGCTCCAAGCCGCCAGGCGGGGAAACCAAAATAACTTCTCGAGACAGCCGGCCCGGCCCTGCTGGGGCTCTCGAAAAAGGGCTAACTTTGACCTTTTCTAACATTATCCGCAGCTTTTCTTGTCTTGCCTTTTTTGAAACAAAGATGAAGCTAGTCTCTAATTGATCTGTGTCTGCTGTTCTCAGCTCTTGCCTGGCAGCCAGACAGAGGGCCAGGGCCTCTGCCAGGGGCAAGCCTGGCGGGCGTTCGTCCTCGCGAACGGTGGGGGCCCCGGGCTGTGGGCTCACAAAGAAGTAACAAGGCCCTCTGCACACCAAGGGCAGCGGGGCCAAGGGAGAGGGGGTCTTGTCCCCATGGAAGTTAAAGCCAAACTCCCCTCTGCTTTCTAAGAGCCTGGGAATCAATTCCTGCTCTTCTGAGTGGACAGAAGAGCAAGCTGGCCTCTTACGCGCCCAGGTCTACCTGGTGGTGTGGGAGTCTGGGGGGAGATGCCAGCTGCCCTCCCCCACACGTGGGGAGCACAGGCCTGGTGGTTAGACAGTGTGAGTCCAGGCCTGCGGTGGGCCGGTAAAGGGTTGACAGCCGACTTTCTGGGACAAGGCAGTACCCCTTATCCGTGGCATTTACTGATACCCGTGGTGTAAATATTACCACCATGGCCAGTGTCAAGGCACCAAGGTGACTAAATGGACAGCTGGGAAAAAAGGTGCATGTGATCAGCTCTCACAAGCCATTACATGCAAGCCCCAGCTCACCATGGGCTCCAGCACTACCACATGCTGCTCTGTGGCTTCAGGCAGGTTGCTTAACCTCTCTGTGCCTGACTTTTCTCAAATGTAACAAGAGAATAATAACAGTACCTACTTCCTAAGGTTATTATAAGACTTAAATGATAAATGCCTGGACAACATTTAGTGCAGTGTCTAGTACATCGTTAGCACTCGGTAACACTGGGGATAATTATTACCACTGAGATTACTGTTACGGTTCAGTTCAGAGAGGAGTTGGCAGAGCAGCACTCATGTATACACAGACGTACGTATACATGCTCTCACTTAGAAATGGGTGCAGGATAGTGGATCCCTAACTTGCAAAAGGCCACCAGGAGAGACAAGTACTAGGTGGAGCAGTCTCGGCAGACTTCCTGGAGGAGGCAGGATCCGGATCTGGAGGAGGTGAGCGAAGAGGCAATGGAGAGAGGTGAAGGTTTGGGGCCAGGACACAGAGAGAGGGACACATGAGGGTTCACAGATGAACAGTAGGAGTCAAGGAAGGAGAGGGGACTTGAGCAGAGGGAGCAGGCCTGAGCCCACCGCTGTGGGCTTCTGGAGCCTCCTGGGGCTCCCATGGCAGGGCCCGGAGCAGCAGCCCAGGCCAGGGGGGAGTCTGGAGCAGAGTGCCAGGGCCCCTCAGGGTTCCTGTCGCAGGCCTTGTCCTGGAGAACTGGCCTGAGCAGCAGGTACCGGACCCCAGACGCCCAGAGTGTTCTGAAGCGCCCCCTCCGCGCCCGCGCCCCGCATGGCCCGGCGGCCCTGACTCGGGTAATTGCGAGTGATAATTATTGAGTGTGCACAAAGGCCTGGCTTGTTTTCTCCTGCGGGTGGGGCCCGGGGGCTTTGTTTGGGCCAGGGATTGTCTTGGGGCCTCTGTTTAGCCAGCACTGTCTCCTCTTTGTTAACATTCCTCACTAACGGTGGCTCCTCCAGGGCTGGAGCGGAGGGAGCAGGGCGGCACACACGCCCTCTGCGCGCTCCCCGGGCCCCTGGGAAACCTCGGCCCTGCTTCCTTCTCGCCAGGCACAGGGGCACGGGGGGTGGGGTGGGGGCAGCAGCAGGCGGCTGCCAGGCCCAAAACAATCCAGCCCACCTGGCAGGTGCAAGGCCCCCGCTCAGGCCATCGCCCTAAACACGGGGCCCTTCCCGTGACCCGCTGTGGCCTGAAAACAGTCATTAGGTGTCACTTTCTATGGCGGCCCTCTCTCTCTCTGGGGCAGAGGGGATAATTACACACCTGGCCCTTCCCTGCCTTGCACAGCCCCCAGGACAAATGCTACCTAGGTCCTCTCGGCACTCGGAGCCCATTCCCACCCAGCACTTACACGGCCGACAAATGAATGTTTTCGCCTGTCCTCGGTTCACATAAATAGCCACAAATTCCTATAATTAACTACAGTGAGCTGGGCTGGGATTAAAACAAAGACGGGCTTGTTTACTGGGATGTTCTGAAACAAGCAATTTTCAACATTACAGTGTCAACTGCTGCCTCTGTCTTTGTTAAGCAAGGCTTCGGGGTAAGGGGGGCAGGCGTGGATGGTGAGGGGCCCCGGCAGGGAGCTGGGAAGTGGTAGGGATGGCCGCTTCTGATGTTTCAGCCAAACACCCTTTGTCCATGGGTCATTGGACCCCTAAGGCCCCAGGACCCACTCAGCTACACGAGTGGAGCCAGGCACAGCCACGAAGACACTCTCTCCTCTGCCCGGATAATGGGGTTGGAGGCCCCCAGAAACGCTTCCTCCCTCACTCCTGGCCATTCCTTCCACCCACCCAGCAAAATTTCTGAAGTTTCCACCATTAAGTGTTAAAGTGGAACAGGCCTTTGGAGAGCATCGGGCCCAGGCCGTCCTTTCCCATACGGGGGAACTGAGTCCCAGAGAGGCTCTCATAGCCACCTGTTCAAGTGACTCGGCCAGCTGGTGATCAAGCTGGACTCGAACCCGGGTCTTCTGATTACCACTGGGGGACCAAAACCAGGGCCCACGGGCCAAGACCGCCCAATGCCTGGTTTTTAATGGACTGCAAATCAAGAACAATTTTTACATTATTAAATGGTTGAAAAAAATGAAAAGAAGGATAATATGACCTGGCATGTGAAAACTACGTGAAATTTAAGCGTTCATAAAAACAAAGTTTTACTGGAACCCGGCTTCTCGTCTGCTTCCACGCGGCTCTGGCTGCTTTCGAGCTACAGCGCAGAGCCAGGTGGCTGCCAGAGACAGTGGCCCGTGGAGCCTAGAGCACTTCCTCTCTGACCCCTCACAGGACGAGGCTGCTGCTTCCTGCGCTGGTACATTACGTGCTGCTCTATTAAAAAAAAAAGAAAAAAGCGGAAGCTTTTTTTCAAAAGTTTATTTTCTGTTCGGTGGAACTCTTTCCTGAAACAAAATCTTGGGCAGACCCTCAGTGTGTAATGCTCATCAAAGCGGCCTCTTCTGTTCCATTCAGCCGGGGGGGAGCGGGGTGACAAAGACCCCTGAGGACCCTTGGTGGGCTCCCTGAGTAGAGGGACGAGTGTCTGAAACCCCAGGTGGGAAGAGCAGTGGCTTATGCACAGCCGTCCCGTCCACAGCAGAGTGGGGGCGTCCACACGGCTGTGAGGAGCAGGTCTCCCGCAGACCCTGAGACAGGAAACTGCCAGGAGACCTTTCGGATGGGGTGGCCTCACCCCACATGTGTTGGGCAAATGAGTTTAGCATTCAACAAATCTTTCCTGATCTCCTCCTTGGTGCTAGGCGCTGGGTTTGGCAAGGAGGCTACCGAGCGGACCAGATGGGACCAGGTCCCGCCCTCACGGAGCTGACACTCCAGCAGGAAGCCGCCAAGTCGTTCATGTGAAGCAGTTACTCGTCATAAGGAAGAAAAATAGGGTGGAGCGAGAGTGGGAGCGAGATGAGGGTGGGCACCGGATAAAGGAGAAAAGGAAGGACTCTGAGGAGGGGACCTCTGAGCAGGGAACGAATGAATGAACGAATGAGAAAAAATGAAAGGGGAGAGCAAAATCCAGACTGTGGACAGGGCTGGAGCAGGCTGGCCCACAGAGGCCACTAGACAGAAACCTCAGGGAACTATAGAGAGAAGCAGGTGAACACTGAAAGACGACCTTGAAAATTTAGAGATCTGTGCTGGGTAAGTGGTGGGGCCTGTGCCCCCTGAAGGCACAGTGTTAAGACCCCGTGTCCTATTGCTTGGGCTTCTAGCCAGACACCTGGCAAAGAACCCAAAAGCCAGATGCTTGTCCCCATTGACAAGATCAGCTGTTGGAGGCACGAGGAAGTCAGTGGAGAAGACCCCAGCAGCCAGGCCCTTCGGCTCCTGGGGAAGCCCCACGAGTGATCCCCGTTTGCATCCTGCCACAGTGGCGTGTGTGCAGCCTGGGCTCTTGAATGGAACTCTCCAGCATCCACCTCCATATACGTCTAGTTGTTCATCTTGATGATTTGCCTTAACGGTGCTGCCATCAAGGCAACTCAGCTCGCGGCAGGGTGACAAAACTCACGAAAATTCAAGGTGTTTAACAGCCACCCAGTCAGAGCTGTCCCCCGGGGCCAGGGGGCCAAGCAGCTGCAGATGCGTTAGTCCGGGCAGAGTCAGACCCGGGCAGAGGGGCAGAGGGGTGAGAGGCGGGCCGACGGGGCGGGGCACTGTGAAAGCGAGGACGCTGGGAGAGTCTGCCCCAGGTGACCTCTGGGAGCCTTTGTCTCCACCTCTGAGAAATGGGCATGGATGGAGCGATAACCATACAACCCCTCAGGGTTGCCATGAAGAGCAAATGAGGGGACACATGTGGAGCGCTTCAGAAACGTGACGAGACGTGCAGGCGCGCCGCTGGGGCTCCTAACAGAGGGGGGGTCCAGCCAGGCTGAGAGAAGGTCACGACCTATCTGAGTGGCAGGGGGCTCGTCAGACTGCGGGCTGTGGTGCAGAAACTGGGGCGGGGCCTCCGCGGCCAGGCTGCCTGCGGTCAAATCCTGGCGCCGAGACTTGGGGCTCAGGCCACTTGGGCCAAGTCGCCGTATTTCCCAGGACCTCAGTTTCATCACCTACAAAATGGAGATAATGATGGGTCTCGCTTCTCAGGATTCCTGCAGGACTGCCCGTGTCAGTTAATAAACGAAGCACAGAGCCAGCCTGCGTCACAGTTCTTGGCAGGGCCCGTCTCTGCTCCCAGGGCTGGGGGAGCGGGGCTCTGAAACCCCTGGGTAGCTGGGCACATGGGAGGGGCGTCCTTACTGGGTCGGGGGGATTGGTTGGGGGAACTGGTGCTGGCGGGGACCTTGCTTCTCGCTTCTCCCCCTTCTTCTGGCTTCTCACCACACGGCAGTCAAAAGCTGGCCGGATCTGCTGCATGCTGTGGTTTTCTTCTTCACCCGGTTATTTGCTAATGCCGAGTGTACGGAGTGGCAGGCATTGGTCTAGGTGCGGAGGACAAGATGGGGATGGAACAGACCATGTCCTGCCTCGGGAATCTGGCTTCTAGGGGGGGACGCAAGAAATGCAGACAAGGCAGACCGCGATATCATGCCGAGTGGTGACCGGGACTGGGAAGAAAAACAGAGCCGGCGAGGGGCTAGTGACAGTGCCGTTTCAGCAGGGGTGTCAGTGAAGGGCTCCTTGCAGAGGTGACGGCTGGGCACACCGACTGTCTCTGGTCCTCGGGCCCCAACCTGTACGGCGAGCGTGACACGGAGCCCTGAGCAGACTTTGTCTCTGATCACCTTGCCCACCTTGCTGCTGCCTTCTGGGAGAAAGGCCCCCTCCAGACCCTGAGGCGTCTGTCCCCAGCAAGCCCCGGGGCACCTGGCTCCTGAGAACCAGTGCTGCCATCAGCCCCAAGGAGAGCTATTTTCTTATTCGGGCCAAAGGTACAATTAACAGCCTCCGCTTGGGCCTCACCCAGCCCCGGGGCCTCTGCTCACGCCTGACCGAAGGCAGGAGGGAGGGGACCCTCCCAGTACCCCTCAGTCAACTGCCAGGGCTATTCTGGTGACTGTTATTTGGGCAAGGAGTGGGCTAGTGGCTTGTGGGAGGGAGGACAGGAGGGAAGACGCTAAAAATACCGAGGCCAGACTGAGGTGACGGCCTCTACCCTCCCTGGCCCGGCCGCCCTCCCTGGGGGAGCAGACCCCAGTCCCTGTCGTCTCCTGGGGACAGGCCCCTGAGGGCTCAAACCCACCCAGGAGTCCTCAGGTTTCGGCTAATGGGAGTCACAGCCACCGCCAGGCGGGAGGTTCTGGGGGGTAGGCGACCGGCCGGGGTCACGTAGTTGGGGTGGAGGACAGACGCCTGGGACGTTGAGAAGCAGCTGTCAGTGGAGCAAAGGCAGCCCAGTCAGAGGCGTCCTGCTGAAAGCATGGTGTGGAGGAAGCCTGCACGATGGTGTCGCCTCCCCAGGCCCCTCCAGCCCTTTCTTCACTGAAGGAAGACCCCAGCCACCCCCAACCTGTGCCCCTTGCCCGCACATCTAAATCCCACAAGCCAAGGCCACCTCCTCCAGGATGGCTGAAGCAAGGCCCCCAGTCAGCTGTGTGCTCTCTCTGCTCTCCCATGTGCTCTACACGAGCGGGCCCTGGGGCCCCGAGCAGGAGGGCCCTTCTGAATCCTGGCTCAGTCACACCTTGATCTCGGGTGATCTCGGACACGCCACTCGACTCCCCCGGCCTCAGGTCTCTGGCTCTGACCACCTTGTAAACAGCCATCTGGGCGACTCCCCACAGCTTCCACCCGATGGGGGCTCCAACTGAGCAGGGTCTGTGGTTTACTCAGCTTGAAGGCCAAGGGCTACTGCATGAGCAAGCCCACCTCCACCTGGGGGGCTGGGACACATCAGGGGAGGGGACTAAGGGGCCCTTCATATGGGGCTCTAGTCACTCAATCATTCGTTCACTCATTTGTTCCTCTGTGCTCTCCTTAAAGAGTTTCTGAGTGTGCTCCGTCTCCACGTGGGTGTTCCTCTGAGCACTCGGAATCCAAGGGGAGCAAGTCAACGCCCCACATCCGTGCGGAACTTACGTTGTAGGAGGAATAGACAGACAGGCACCAATAAATGAACCCGTGTGTTTGCAGGTGATGCGGGCTGTGACGAAGAGGAAAGCAGTGTTAAAGAAATAGGGAGAGTGTGTGTGTGTGTATAGGTGCATGTGTGTGTACATGCGTGTATATGTGTGTGTGCATAGGTGTGCATGTGCATGTGTGTGCAGGTGTGAGATGATGTAGGGGGCTGGGAATGGTGACCAGGGAAGGTCAGATTTGAACCAGGACTCCAAGGATGTGAGAGCATGAGCCCCTGAAATACCTGGGGAAGAGCATCCTGGGAGCGGTCCGGGGCAGAGGCAGCCGGCACTCCCCCTGCCCCTCTCAGCGCCGGCTCCCCAGGGCGGTCCCCTCTCCCCTGTGAGCCCCCGTGAACCTTCACCCTACAATTACCATCCTCTGCCCAGGGCTATTTCCTGCAGACTTGTAAATAGAACCTCTTTCAGCTCCACACACATTATGGTTTGTCTAAAACGGTGTCACAGGAGCCAATTTTCCTGAAGGACAACTGATGCCTAGAGGTAAGGTTTACGGAGGATTCCCGCAGGACCCCGGCCTGCCGGGGACCGAAACGAGGGCCTGGGGGTGACATGACCCCGCCAAAGCCACTCACGTAGCCAGGTGGACCTTGGGCTTCTCTGGAGTGGATTTTCTTGGGGACACGGAAATAAATAAGATGGTTGGGTCACAAACTGACCAGCACATCAGGGCGGGGCCGCAGCTCAGGCTCAGGGAGTGGGAGCAGCGGGGAGCTGGGCCCAGCTCCCTCCTCTGCACCTGCTCACCCTTTGTGAGCTGACGCCAAGGCACCTGACTAGCCAGCTGTGACAGGTAGTGGCCATCTTGCAGAAGCGAAGGAGGTTTATTACCAGAGAGAGGGAAGAAGCACGAGGAAAAGGCCAGACGGTTCCAAGGCTTCTCCACCCTCCATGCCGCCGATGGTGCTGCCCAGGCTGCCGCAGGCCCGGATGACCGGTGCGGATGGAGAACCGGTCCCTGCTCAGGGGAAGCAGCCCACGGGCACAGGGCTTGGCGGAGTGGAAAGCAGGCTGGACGGGGCCCCATGTGAAGTTGGGGTTGTCATCTCCACGCCACCAACGAAGAAGCTGAAGCCCAGAGAGATGTCATGCGTTAAATGCTCAGTCGCATGTTTGCTGAGTGGCAGAGGCGGGATTCAAACCCAGGCCTGCTGGACCCCAGAGCCCACGAGGCCTCCACACTCACGGACACCTGGAACCCTGCCCCTGCTCTGCCTTAGGATGTCTGGGCAGGGCCCTCTGACCAGGAGCTTCTCCAGGCCGTGACCTTCCCACAGCCCCAGGGGAGCGTGCCGCGCAGCTCTCTCCAGGGCTCAGGCTTGAACCCCACAAGCAGTGCTGGCCGCGTTGGCCCAGGTCCCTGCCGCACTCACGCTTCTATGAATAAAGGTTCAGAGAGCATTTTAGGAACCAAAACCACCTAGTAATCTTCACTGTCTTGTCGCTTTTTTTTAACAAAACAAAAAGCTTGAACAGATGTTCAAGGAACAGCCTAACTAGAAAAGTACTCAACTTGGGTTATTTAAAGATGACTCAGGAAGCGGAGGTCCAGGGCCAGGTCCTGAACCCAAACTGACCTCTAAGTCAGTTAGCTTCTCGGAGCCTCAGTTTCATCTTTCACCAAATGAGGAAGGTGTTAATATCCACCCTGTTAATATCCCATTGGCCTCGAGGATGAGAAACAAGGCAAAGCGTTAAGAACACAGCTTTTAGGATCGAACACACCTGGGTCTGAATTCTCGGCTCCACCATTTCTAGCTGTGTGACCTCGGTGGTTGAGAGTGCCCTCTCTGGGCCCCAGTTTCCTTAGCTACGAAAGGGAATTAACAATCCTTGTCCTGCCTCTCCTCCGGGCTGAGTGTGAGGCTCCTGAGCAACCCCTGAGTGTAACGCAATGCAGGGTTTTCCTCCCCCTCTGGGGATTTTTAGTTGTTAAAGGTTTATATGTATATATACGGTAAAATCATGACTCACTCACACAAATATAAGACGAACACGTGTCAAAGATTTTACTTAACTCATTAATTAAGGAGGCAATTACAACTGTTCAAAGGAGAATTCAAAGAACCCGCACACACAGGCAATCGAGAAAGCTGAAATGAATTTACAAATAGATGCAAAAGTATCTATCCACCGACCAACCCACAGGCATTGATCAACTGCATTCCTGACCAAACAAAACTTATTTGCATTCCCACGGACAAGGACCATTGGAATTATTATCAGTTTCTGCAACTTTCGGAGATGAGAAATAGCTCAAAGACTGAGAGCTGTGGAATCATCCAGAAGGAGGAGAGGACACACAGCAACTTTTTTTTTCTGCCTGTTTCAAAGCCTTTCACACTTTCTCCCAACACAGTGATGGGTCCCTGCCCCCACCGCCTCCCCACCTCCAAAGCAGAGTAGAAGAAGACGTGTGTTCTTGACCCGCTCAAATCAAGTGGCAGAAAATTTCATCTTAGGTGTCAACTTCAGTGAATAGTGGCGACTTCCTACAGGGCTATATGGAAAAGGTTCCAAAACCACTCAGCGTGGACCAGAACAGGTCTGGGCGGGGGCGAGCGGTGGGCAGAACTCTCCCATGACCCTCACCCCTGCGCCTGTGACTAGAAAGGCCCCCCTGCCACAGCAGGAGTCAAGTGCTGCAAAGGAAAGAGCCACCAGAGGGAAGGTGCCTGCGCCCCTGGATTGTAGGAGAAACTTCCAATTGGAGACACTGGACATAAGTGAGAAATAAACCTTGTTCTTCATTAAACCACTGAGAGTCTGAGGTTTACCTGTTGTAGCAGCTGGTGTTACCTTACCTTATGCAGCCTTCACCCGTCTGGATTTGAAATCTTGCTTACTTGCTGTGTGATCTTGGAAAGTGACTCCACTTCTCTGAACCCTGGATTCCTCAAATGCACAAAATGGGGATTATGATACATTCATCACACGATAGGTGGGAGAATAAATAAGGAAGTGGGTATGGCAGGAGCCCACCCCTCCTTTCAGGGAGAGACTTAAAATCAAAAGCATCTGCTAGGAATTGGTTTTCTCCTCCTGGCTTGCACAGACAGACCTCTTTACGGTTGACATGACACTCTTTATAAGCAGGAACAGAAAGAGAGAAGCGAATGCTTCTAAGTACAATAAGCCTGGGGTGGAGTAAACTGACTGACTCCAAAGAAGATGAATGCGCACTGTGATGGGACGGGCTGGCTTTGCGGGTGATCTAAGAAAGAATGTTGGTGCTCATCTCTTGGGTGGGAGAGTGAAGCAGAATTGGAGGGCCCACCTTCACCCTCACTCACAGCACCTGGTCCCATCCCTAGTTCCCTTCGGGGGCTTGAAGTGGCTGAGCTGGGAGGGCCCCCAGAGGGGCTGTTAGGGACACAGGAAGCAAAGTGTGGTGGAACCCTTTCTCTTTGTCCTGTAGAAAGCAGAGTGTGTCGAGGACGGGGTGCATTCACCATTTTGAAGAACTTGGAAATGCCTGCATGTGGGGAGATGTAGAAATGTAAGGGAAAAAAGTGAGGAGTCAGGAGGACAAAGATCATCCACGGCGAGGTGGAGTGGAAGGAGCTGTAGTGGACTGTCCAGGGAAGGTCTGAGCTTGCAAAGGCCGTAGTGGGACAAGGGAATGACCAAGCCGGTCATCATCCTCAATCTTTATTTCTGCACCATGTCCTGTCTGAGAAGTAGCTGACCCTTCATTAAGGAACTCCAGACGTTTATGCTGCAGCCCCGATCCTTGGGTCCAGCAGAGACCGCAGAGGTGGGGTGGCCAGAGGATGTGGCCACTGTCTCTGCCCCTTTTCTTCCCTGGGCTCTACATGTGACATCACCACTGGTTATCAGCAGCCAAGTGAGACTCCTGTCCTGACAGCAGGTAGACGAGACCTTGAGGTGCGAGAGCAAGACCGAGTGCCCTGATGGGCTCCCTGCTGTGGCTGAGGACCCCCTCCTTCCTCTGAGTTACGCAGACATGGAAGGGCCTGTGCATGGTGGTGGTGATGGCACTTGTTTGCGGCTGTATGTGCTCAAGCGCTGGCACTACTGTGAAATTAGCAAGTGGCAGGACATCAGTTCCCCTGCATGTGAGCCCAGGATGCTTGTACAGAAGTATAATATCTAGGGTAAGGGAGGTGTTGACCCTGCACTGATCAGACCCCATCTGGGGTGCCGTATCGTCATCGGCACCATCACTGGCAGCAGCAGCATTTCCACCACCGTTCTCAGCATTATTCTTCATTATTACAACTTTAGCACCTGGCCCAGGGTGGATACAGAACCATTGTTGTCAGATGAGTAAGAGGATGCATAAATGAGGAAACAGGGGTGCTGTCGGCTCTGGCAGATGCAAACATATACGTGTCTTCTTCCCAGATAAGAACCAAAAGGAACCTGGCTGTCTGGGGCCATGGGACCGATTGCTTCTGGTACCATAGGGTGACAGCAGCATGTAGTGAGCATACTCGGTCCCCGAGCTCTGGCGTTTCTGGCTCCGTGATGAAGAAAATAAAATGGCAACATCCCTCCATAGTGAGCTGCAGGGATGTTTCCGAGGGAAAGCAGAAGAGAGGATGAGAGAAATCGGGTTCCAGCCCCCACTACCAGAAATTCCATCTCCCTATGTCTGTGTCCATTTCTACAGAATGGAATAACAGCACTCCCTATTTCCCAGGATCGTCCTGACAGTTCAGTGAAGACAGCTATGTAAGGCACGGCCCTGAGTAATTGCTCTCTGCTGTCGCTCTTAGTTCTCCTGTCAAGTGTTACTACTCATCCGAGGATCGCTGAGCTGGAGTCGGACCTGGGAGCTCGGAGACATCGGAAGTAGAAATCTCTGTGTGTGGTCATGGCCCGTAAGAGCTCAGCTGGCTTCACTGTTCATGTACATGCCTCTCCCCAGTGCAAATTCTTGAGATTAGTCCTGGTGTGGTGGTTAATTTTATGTGTTGCTTTGGCCAGACTTAAGTGAACACTTGTTAGCTGTTGCTGTAAAGGTATTTTTTTACTTGCGATTTACACGTGACTTTGAGTAAAGCAGATTACTCTCCATAATGTGATGGGCCTCACCCTATCAGTTGAAGACCTTAAGGACAAAGACTGAAGTTTCTCAAAGAAGGAATTCCACCTCCAGATTGCAACATAGAAATCTGGGTTTCCAACCTGTGAACCCAAGCCTGCAGCACCAACTCTCGCCTGAATCTCCAGCCCGCCAGCTCACCCTGTGAATTTTGGACTTGCCAATCCCTGCAATCATGTGAGGCAATTCCTTAAAATAAATCTCTCTCTCTGTATACATACACACACACATAGGCTTGTATATGTGTATACACTTATATACACACACTGATACACTTGATCTCAGCCTGGATGGCTTGGCAAAACCCACAAGTTGGAAATGCCCAGGAACCTGCAGGAAGCATTTGGTGCTCAAAATGTGAGGCCAGAATTGAGCTCTGAACCCCCGTGAATGCTGCTGCATTTGGAGAAATATGGGCTAAAATCTGCAGCCTCAGCCTCCTTCCAGTTGCATCCCCTAACGCGATCCTGTGGGAGAGACCGTGACCCTGAGCCACCTGCCTTACAGGCCACATTACCTGCCTCCGGGTAAGAGGCTTGCTTCCCAGGTGAAGGTGGCCGGAGCCCTCAAAGCAGAAAGTTGAGTCCATCTCCTGAGAACTGCAGGGCCCTCCACAGACGTGGGGACACACATCGCTCCTGGGTTACAGCCTGAGAGTACCTCTCAGCAGGGCAGCCCAACAGCTCCAAAGGTGTCTGTCATCCTGCTGAGCGCCCTGGCTGTTGGAGGGGGGGCGGTTTGAGAACTATGACTTTTTAAATTTAAATACTCAGAATGCCTCACTGGGAGAGTCCGCCAACTGTGAAGTGGAAATGTGCTTGGCAGTCAGAATGATCGCTCCTGGGTGGCTCTAAAGTTTTGTACTCCAGCTGCCAAGACGTGCTGTGTTTTCTATTAGCCTTCCTTGCTGGTCACAGAGACTCTGGCTTAGCTGTGCAAGTCGCTGGGAGAAGCATGGGATTGGAATGACTTGGACTGGAATTTGAGTCCTGCATCTGAATTTTGCCAGCTGTCTGACTTGGAGCAAGGTCCTCAAATTCTCTGTACCAGAGTTCTTTGTTGCATAAAAAGATGTAACAGCAACTGTAATGCCTATCTTACTAAGTCTATCAGTCAGGACAGGCTAGGTCATGCTGCATAACAAACAACTTCAAAATTTCAGTGTCTTAGAGCAAGGTGATTTATTAGCTCACTCACACACACATGTCTCTCACATGTTGGCCCAGAGCTCTGCTCCAGTCATCTTTATTCACATAGGCCAACAGAGGCCCCATCTGCAATACCACTGGCCATCGTGAAAGGTAAAGGGAAAGTGGAGAATTGCAAAGTAATTCTGAAATGCTTCCACCCAGAAGGGCTGTACTCATTGGTCTGGGCAAGTCACAAAGCCACACCCAGCCTCAAGGGAAGAAGGAAGTGCAATTCCTCTGTGTCTGGACCGGGAGAGAACTGGGCATGTTGTCAAGCGGGACTAATATCCACCATGTCAAAGTCTGAGGAGGAAGGAGCGTGTGAGAGCATCCCTTAGATCACGGAAGATTCTGGAGACTGTAAAGAGTTCTCACATTCATTTCTATTCTCAGAATATTCTGGCCACTGGGACGACCAGCTTACAACTAAGAACTGTCACACGTTCCAATGTCATGCCTGCTTTTGTATTTATGATCACATCAGTATCAAGAAACACAACTCTGGTGTGGTGACAGATAAAAACTAGACTATTGGTGGTGAACATGATGCAATCTATAGAGAATCTGATACATAATAATGTACCCCTGAAATTCCACAATGTTATAAACCAATAACCTCAATAAAGTGATTTTAAAAAATCCAACTGTGATCATCAAGCGCTAAGGAGAAAAGAACACACAGAAACTTAAGATGAAAACATGCATTAGTGCTAAATTAGTGCCAACCAACAAATATATTACGGAATGTTCCCAGAATCAAAACAGCATTGGTGTCACAGCACCATATTCTTATTTCAAGTGATGATTTGGTTTCAGTAAAAGAATATTATTCTTCATCCTAAATATTTTCATTTTAAAAATTTGGATATTAATATTTTAAAATTTGTGTTACTACTCCCTTAGCAAGGTTTATATTTAATTCATCAATATGTTTGCATTATATAGCTGTATAAGAGCTATAAGCTAGCTTTGTATTTGTAATTTGCAGGGGATACACTGATCTGTTTGTCACCCAGCATTTGAACTCCTTTCCTACGACAGTAGAATCCTCATCTTATGAATCAGGGTCTACTTCCAAATGGAGAAGCTGAAAATACCAGCAATTTGCTTTCCCAGCCTCCCTTGTGGCTAGAGTATCCTTGACCTGGGTCCGCCAAACAGATGCCCTGTCTCCAGACTTTGATCAGAACTCATGATGGAAACAAGGAGAAACCCTATGCAGGACCATTTCAGGGTGGGTGGGCGGCTGTGGAGCTGCTGCAGCCGGCCCAGCACGGGTGGTGTCTGCAGAGACAGCTCTGGCGTCTGTGCCAGTGGTGGCCTCACCCCAAGCTCTGTAGGACGAGTTCTGCCTTTTGATTGGATGTTATGAGGCCTCCTCCTTGTTCCCTGGTCTTCAGGGAGAGTCTGTTAGCCACTCCACATCCTTCATTAACACATTTTCTATTTATGTTAGCCACCATTGTCTTCTGCTGTCCGTAATATACATATAAATATTGAAGTGATGTTAAAATAAAAATAATCTGTGTGAAACCTCAGTGTCCCTCCAGAAGGATTGGGTACATAATCTAAATGTGATAAGCACCAATCTCATGGGACTCTTATTTTAAAGTGGAAAGACAGGATGTGATAGCAGAGGGAACCTGCCAGGGTCCCACAGTGGGTGAGGAATGGGGTCCAGACCAGGACCCAGATTTCTTGCCTTCAGACCTCCAGTTCCTTCCAATGAAGCAGCCCAGCTGGGGCAGTGCTGGCCTGTGCTGGACATATGGCAGGTGGGGAGGACGTGAGGCATGAAAGGGTGCTGATAATGGAACCTAGTTAAACATCTGCACCCCATAGCTGCTCCTCGGAGCATCCTGGCAAGGGGTACCTGTGACTGGCCAACCAGGATTGCTGGCCATGGCCCCAAGAGCAAGTAGGGAATCAGGGGGCAGCCCTTGCTCCCGGAACCGCCAGACGACTGCCCCTCAGTCCTCCTGTCAATAAGCTGTGTGCCTGAGAGAACATCATAGCAGCAGGCGCGCCATCCTGCCCTCTCTGTGCCAGGGAGGGTCTGCAATCACTCAGATACGCTCGCAAAGGGTGTGCATCTCCTGGAGCCGTGTACAATCTCTGCGGACTTCCTGCTCCTCTCGCTCTTCCAGGGCTGGGGGCTTGGACTCTCCCCCTCCAGCCCCAGCCCTCCAGCTTCGCCTGCGAGGCCGATGGTGAGGCACACTCAAGAGAACATCACTGCGGAGACTTCCCCACCCACAACTCGTGCCACGGCTGCGGGCTTAGTTAGCCCAGGCGTAGGGCGGAGAGGGGACAGTGCAGAAAGGTCTCTGCCCGTTGGTCCCTGCCCAGATTTTCACTCTGCCTGGAATTTCTCCACCAAACAGCCAGTCCTTTTGGTAAAGCGTGGCTCTCATAAGTGCCTGCTTAACAACCTATATCTCTGAGGACACCAAAGGGACTTCCCGAGAGGAAGCCAATGGTTCAGATGCATAAAAAGAGCATATTAAAGAGCAGATCTGGCCAGGCGCAAGCTGAGCAGGAGCGGGTGAGTGGTCTGGACAGGCCCGACCTGAGTCTCTGAAAAGCAGTTCTTTGCACCCACCCCTCGCTGTGAGCCCTGCGGGCCCAGGAGCTGGTATCAGGGAGCTGCCGCAGAATGAGGAGAGGCTGCGAAGCAGCCAGAGCAGGAGCCAAGGAGACTTCCGGCTGTGGGGAAATCTACTGATGGTGACAGGACAGGACCCGGCATCAGCCACTTCATCTCCATGTGCTTTAGTTTCCTCATCTGTGAAATAGGGGTGAGAATTCTACCAGTCAGGACAAGCGAGGTCTCCTGCAGTAACAGACAACCCCAACAGCTCAGTGGCTTCCAATAACTCAAGTTTATTGCTCACTCACGCGACAAGTCCATTGTGGGTGGGCGAGGAGTTTCGGCTCATTGTATTCAGAAAAGCTCCCACCTCAAGTGTTGCTGGTTTATGAGCTGGAGGGGAAAAGAATGATGGAGATCTTGACCCAGCAATCATGCTTGGGCCCATAAATAACACAGGTCCCTTCTGTTCACACTCATTGGCCAGAACTGGTCTCCTGATCCATCTAGCCGCAGGGGGCCAGGATGAGCAGTCCTACCGCGTGACCCGGAGAGGAAGAGCCGGAAACAGTTGGCGACTAGCATTAACGCCTACCATAATCATAGAACGTACTTCTAGGGTTGTTGACACAATTAAATGAATTACATTTGTAATACGTTCTATGTAAGTATAGGCTATTCCTATTATAATGATGATGATGATGATGGCGAGGTTCATTATCAATAAGAATATTAAAATAGGACCCAAGTAAACTGTCAGTGAAAGAATAATTATTGTTCTAAATTACTATTAAAGTACTAGAAAATTTGATGTGCTGTCAACAAGGGTCAAATCCTGGTTGTGCCACTAATTGCTGTGTGATCTTAGGAAAGATGCTGTCCGTCTCTGAGCTTCTGATTCCTCTTCTGTACAATAGAGGTCTTGGGCTCATTACTCAGGAATGAGCCTAGGGGGTAGGTAGGGTATAAACAAAAGGAGTCAGGGGGCTGGCTTTGGTTCACTCACAATTGCTGGGGTGGCATGCACCCCTTGCTGTTGAGTTCAGGAAAATCCTTGACATGGGAGCTGTCTGCATCAGGCTTATGAATCTCAATCCCTAAATTATGGGTGACAGTGGCTTCTTAAAGAGGAAATGAATTGTTGCAACACAATCCAGCCATGTTGTATCGATATGATTAGCTAGTTATCCACGGAGTGCAGTAATTTGCTTTGATTTTTAAGTATCCGTTAGCAGCCAAGTCCTAATGAGGCGGCTCTAAATTGATTAGATGCTCCGAGATACAGCACGGTTCACAGATTGCTTCAGGAACTGTCGCGATCCTGAGACTGGCATTTCATTGGATTTAATGATTGCCGGAGAAGGTGTGCATCCCAGCCAGATACAATCACATTTGTCAGCATGATCCTTTTAAGCACAATTCAATTAAAGTGTTATTCTCTAATTTCATTAGACCCAGCACCCAGAGCTGATGCAGGACCCCGATATTGTGTTAGGAGGGGAATGCGCACAATTTCATTTCCCTAATTGGAGTTTAGTGATCTAACACGCTTTTCATATCTTAATTCTTGGGATAATCTCCGGGTTTTGCACCTGCTACAATGCCTTTCATGGAGACGAGAAATCAGCACTTGGTCACGCCTGGAGTGGAATCACTGGGTCACATCTGCCTCATGGAAGGGAATTTGCTCCTCTGGATCCTTTGCTGTGACCTGATCCTTTCCCATGGATCTTGGCCTTGACTTTGATAAGGAGCATCTCTAGCCCGGATATGATCAGCTTTTCCAGCCAGGCTGGCAGTCTTAGGATGCAGGTGTGGGAGGACGTGGGCCAGTCTGGGTCTCAGCTCCAATGTGCATCCATCCATCCACTCAATCAATACTCGGTGGGTGCTGGGCACTGTGTCAGGTGTGGAGGGGACAAGCATGACCAAAGCAGACATGGCCTCTGACATCACTGTAGGGGAGGAAGACATTTCCTCTACCCGCTCTGGGTTCTTCTGGCTGGAGAACGAATTAAATTCACATGAGACAGAGTAACAGGAGAAAATTAAACAAAGCTTTATAACGTGTATACATGGGAGAAGCTCAGGCAACCTGAGCAACTCACCAAAATGGCTGAAGCCCCCACTTTAAATATCATCTTCAGCTAAAGACAAAGGAAGATGTTGGGGGGGGGGGGGAGTCACTTACAGGAGATTACCAGAAAAGTACAGTAAACAAGAGTCAGGTTATTACACAGACTTGAGTCCTTGCCTTCCACATTGATAAGAGTTTCTAGAGATAACGTCATCCCCCCTTCTTCCTGGTACAGAGAGGAAGGCACCTTTACAGATGGAGATTTCCTTTATGGTGTAAATATCTCTTAACAAAGGGTAGGTAAATTCAACTTTTCAGAGTTTCTTTCCTGTCTGCAGTTTTTAAAAGTAACCAGCCCAAAATAATCCTCATGCCAAAGAGACATATCATGGGGTGGCCAATTCCAGTCCCCCACATCACGGGACCGATCTCCAGGGTGCTGGGGAGAGGGGCTGGGGAGAGAAGGGTACCACAGGGCTGGGGAGAGAATGGTGCCACACAAAGAAAAAAACAATCCCCACTGTACAAACCGATGTGAAGGGGAAGAATCCTGTACCAGAGACCTCTTCTTGTTCTAGGCTTAGTGGTAGGGAGGGCCTCTGAGGATGAAAGCCAAAACTCTAAGGTGTTTCCATGGCCTGAAGATCCTGGACAAGGCCCAAGGGGAGAGCCATAAAGCCCTCAGGCAGGACCCTCCCTCTGGCTGCCGCCCGACACCCTGGCCAGGACCCATCCTTCAGATTCTGGGCAGAGCCACAAGGCGGGAAGAAGCTTAGAACATTTGTGGAGCCAAGAATGGGTCGTTTGGTTTAAATGAAGTAGAAAGTGTGAAGAAATTGCATTAGGGAGGCTGGTGGCGGCCAGACCCCATAGGATCTTACAGGTCTCAGTTTACATCTGTTGTTCCAATGTCCCAGTGTGGGCGATAAATTATAACGCCACCCACTTTCAGGTCAAGGTGGGGAGGAGCATTTTATTATTTACATAGACATTGTCTAGATCTGCAGGTGCATGGTGATAATAAAAAAAGACAAAGTTTTAGTTGGTTTCATTATTGTTTTTACATTCTGTGCAAACAATGAACCCCTTATTGCCAGCCCCTGGGGCAGACCACTCCCGTTGTCCTACCCCCATTACCACACTTGGTATTTTAATTTTTGTCCTGCTGGAGTGACACAAGTGTAGCTTGCACGGCTGGAGCCCCAGCACCAGAACAGCGCCTGGCACATACTAGGCGTGACCTATCTATTTTTTAAAGACGGCTCTGGCTTCTCCAGGGGAAATGGATGGGAGGGAGGCAGGCGTGGACGCCAGGAGGCCAGTGGGGAGGCTGTTACGTCTTCCAGCGGGGAGATCGCGATGGCTTTGACTAGAGGGAAGCAGCGAACATACTGGGAAGAGGACAGAGCTGAGACCCAGCACGTGCTGGCTGTGCGACCTTGGGCAATTCACGTAACCTCTCAGACCCAGTTTCCTCATCTATAGAATGGAGATATCTGTTTCCCAGAGTTGTCCGGAAGTGATTTGGCGCCATGCTGGGGACAGAGCATGTACCAGAACTTGGGCTTTTGGTGAATGGATAAATGCTGCCTGGTTGGTGACAACTGCATCCTAAGCAGTGGAATCCATGATTTGCCCCTGACCAGTTTCTCCCCGTTGGGAACCGAAGACCTTTAGGCTTAGCTAACTAGGAGCTAAGGAAGCTTGCGCAGAGTCACCCCGAGCCTGCAGATGACCCTCTGCCCAATCGTGGGCTCAAGAGCTGATCAACTTTGCCATGACTGAGGGCAAACTCAGTCCCACTTTTGGGGGTGCTCAGAGATGAGTCTCAGCATGCCGGAGGGGAAGGACCAAGGAGGTACTGAGTCCACTTCCCTCATGCCACAGATGGGGAACCTGAGGCCACACGTGAAGTCAGGGCAGAGACGGCTATTTCAGACAGTACTTCCACTCTGATGGAGCA
This sequence comes from Equus przewalskii, assembly GCF_037783145.1. NCBI lineage: Eukaryota > Metazoa > Chordata > Mammalia > Perissodactyla > Equidae > Equus > Equus przewalskii. The sequence goes on along the minus strand of NC_091833.1, from coordinate 7,137,072 downwards.
CTGGCCTCAGACCAAATGGGACCCAGGAGCCCCCACTCACCTCTTTCCACAAGCACCCACATTCCAGAGGGTCCTGCTCTTGATGATACTATAATGATAAGAAAAACAGCTAAAAGGTACTGAGCTCTATGCACTCAGCTCTTCTGTGCATCATCTCATTTCATCCTTTTGATGGCACTGTGATGGTGTCCTTTTCACAGATGGGAAAACTGGGACTCAAGGAGGGAAGAAGCTTGCACAAGGTCATCAGCCAGTAACCAGCAGAGCAGGATTCAAACCCAGCCTAGCTGGCCCTTAACCACCGGAATGAACTGCCTGATGTCATGAGCCTTCTCCCCATGCCCACCCCTGCCTACAGGAGAGATGTCAGCCTCATCCAGGCTGAGGAGGACATCTAGAGCCCTGGACCCCACACACACCTCCTCAGCTCTAGACTGGCCTAAGCTGGTCCAGCTCCAATCAGCTTTCAATGGCAGGATGCCCAGGGCCACCCTCCATCCTGACACAGTCACTTCTGGGACCTGGCCTGGCCGCATCAGCTGGTGCTGGTCTCTGTGGAGATATAAAACCCCAGCAGTGGTCACAGTGAGATAACAGGCAAGGGAGCTCCTCACTGAGCAGAAATGGCTTCCCATTGCACTCGGAATAAAAACCCAAGTTCTTTCCACGGCCCACAAGGCTTTGGAAAATCTGATCCATGCTCCATCTCCAACCTCATCTCGTAACTCTCTCCCCAATACGGTCTCCAGCCACTCTGGCCTTCTTTCTGCTCCTCCCTCTCCGCTGAGTACCTTCCAACTTGCTGAACCCCCTAACTAGAACATTCTCTAACTAGAACATTCTCTATCTACAACATTCTCTATCTACAACATTCTCCCCCTCCTGATCCTCTTTTAAATCTGAGCTCAAATGTCACCTCTCAAACAGATTTCTCTGACCAGCCAATTTAAAGCACTCCTCCACCCTTGACCCTTGCATCTATTCTGTTATATTTTTCTTATAGCAATTACCACTATCTAAAATTATCCGATATATGTATTTATTGGCTTATTTATTGTCTCTCTCCCTTGACTAGAATGTAATTCTATTAGGGCAGTCCTAGTCTGTCTTATTTATTACTTTATCCAGTACATACTACAGTACCTGGTGCATAGTAGACAATTGATAAATATTTGTTGGGTAGATGGATGTGTGAATAGGTGGATGGTTGGATGGATAATGGATGGTTGATGGATGGATAGATGGGTGAATATGTGGATGGATGGATGGATGAATGGATGATGGATGGACGGATGGATGACGGATGGACGGATGGATGATGGATGGATGATGGATGTAGATGGGTGAATAGGTGGATGGGTGTCACAGAAAGAGCAGCTGTGGAACCATAGACCATCAGGCCTAGAGTGATCCTCAGAAAGGAGGTCTAGGCCTCTCATCTTTCAGAAAAATAAGCTGACGTCCTGAGACCAGAACAGACTCATCCAAGTCTGGAGACCCGGGTTACAGCACTGTCTTCGATTCTGAACAAAATCAAAAACAAAACAGTGCTGAATAACTAGAGAAAGCCTAAGTGGTAAAATGGAAAGAGCACTGGGCTGGGAGTCAAGCCACTTTGTCAAACCACCTCTTGCACGCATTCAGATATCCAGCCTCATATTCCTTAATCAACTTGGTTCTGTCCCACATGACCACCCCCTGCCTAGGCCCCCTGGCCAGAGGACGGCTCCTGACCCAAAAGCAGTGAATCCAATGAGTGACCAGAGACTAGGCCTAAAGACACAGCAGGCCCACCCCCTTCCCTTCCTTGGGGTCTGGCCCAGGACACACCGAGAGAAGGAAGCAGTGGCAGAAACACTGGGTGACGATCAAGAGCAGGGTTGCAGACTGGAAACTGTGAGCTTGTTTTCCTTGATCTTCAGAATAAAAGCTTAAAACTTGAATTAGTTGCTAAAGTGTAAAGATCAGACATCATAAAATTCAGATATCCGGTTTTGGTTGAGAGATCAGAAGATTAGCCAATGCTGAGCCCACATGCCTGCTGGGCAACAGGTGGCTGGCACTGAGCAGCCGCTGCCCAGTGGCTGTCACTCAGAGTGCATCCAGGAAGACAAAAGCCACTTCAGGAATTCAAGAGAGGGAATTTAATGCAGGTAGTCAGCTACAAAGGTGTTAGAAGAGCCAAAAAAACAATGAAGAGGGGCCAGCCTGGTGGCATGGTGGTTAAGTTTGCACACTCTGCTTTGGCGGCCCAGTATTTGTGGGTTTGGAGCCCAGGCACAGACCTACACACCGCTCATCAAGCCGCACTGTGGTAGCATCCCACATACAAAATAGAGGAAGACTGGCACACAGGTTAGCTCAGCAACAATCTTCCTCAAGTAAAAAGAGGAAGATTGGCAACAGATGTTAGCTCGGGGCCAATCTTACTCACCAAAAAAAAAAAAGACAACAAGGAGGAGGTAAGGTAATGTTGAGATTAGCAACTGGGACTAGAAGGACAACGGGAGGAGGTGTTGCTGTCAGAGATCAGGAAGGAAGACCACCAACAGAGGCTAGGATCATGGAGGGCCTGACCTGCAAAAGCTGGGATGGTGGGGACAAGCGTCAGCCAGTGGAAGGAGGAATCACGGGGGAGATACAGCTGCTGCTGGAGACACCACCCCCAACAGTGAGAGGGGCAGAAATACCCCGGCTTCTCCCTTCTTCCTGCCCCCAGTCTCCAACCAGCAACTCCTGTAGGCTGAGCCTCACTGGAAACCGGGTGTTAAAGGAGCATGGGAAATGTAGTTTACAGGGGTCCACACCTGCGATGCTGCACACAGCAGGAAAAGGGAGGCGGGTGGAGCTGAGAGGGAACAGGTGAGTGACCAGTCACCCTTCAGATGGCACAGATGCTGGATAGCATCACTTTGCCACCTGGCCCACTGGACCCATTATGTTAGCTGCCTGCACCCCTGGGCAAGTGCATTTGTGACCCGTGTGTTGAGAAAGGACCAAGAAGCCCAGCAAGGCCATGTGCAAGTTGATGTTTTAAGGGAGCAAGAACTCCGAAAAAGTGGAGGAACTAGGTACTTTCCGGGAGACTGGAGACGCAGACCCCCAGCGAGCCTCCAAGGGTGGGAGAGCAGCTAATCCACGCACTCCTGACGTAGGGCCGGAGCCTCCCTTCCATGCCTATCCTTCTTTCTAGGACCTTCTCTGGCCCCTGCCCATGTGCCCTCCGTGACGTGAGGGCCCTGGAGTGAGGCTGTTTCCTGACCCCGACAGAACCTTACTAGAGCAGGCAGCTCTGTAGCACTGCTTCCAGTCTCAGAACATCTTCCTGGTTCTCTCAGTTGAGTTTTGTGACAATGTGGGAAGTGGGCAAGCAGTCATCTCATTTCACAGACGAGAAAAACGAGGCCAAACGACTCTAAGGGCTTGTTTAGGGTCACTCGGGGAGTGGCTGGCCCAGCCGGGACCAGCGCCCAAGGCCTGACTCTCCCAGTGTCATCTCCTCGTCACCTTCTCCGTTTTCTCACTGACCAGGGTCCCCTCCTGACAGCTCACCTCCCCTTCTGCCTCCGGAGGTAAGACTTGCTAGTCTGAGTCTGTCAGAACGATTTGGATTTTGGTTAAAAACTAGGAACTTCTGCCCCAAGCCACCTAACGGGAAGAGTGAAGAGAGGAGAAGAAATCTTTCAGAGACAGAAGGCAGTGAGAAACATTTTCCTGGGAGGAATCGGTAATAACGAACACTTGCCCAGGTGCAACTCTGTGCCAGACGCTGTGCTAAGTGCTTCACGTGAATTAACTCATTTCATCCTCCCAATAACCCCATGAGGTCGGGGGTGGGAGGGGTAATAGGCAGATGAAGTATCTGAGGCACAGAGAGGTTAAGTAACCTGGCTAAGATCACACGGCTAATAAGTGGTAGAGCCAAGGTTTGAACTCACAAGGCCTGACTTAGAATCTTTGTTCTTAACGTGCATTAGCTCATTCAACTTCCTGACACTCCGGGAGCAGGGTGCTAGCAACACCAGCCTTGTAAAGATAGCGGAACTGAGATTTGAGGAGGAAAGTGATTTACCCAAAGTTTAGGCCTTGTTAGCAGCAGTTAACAGGCTTGTTCCACTTGGGTCCAGGCCAGATGGCACCTCCCATAGCTCACATCTATCCCGCCAGGAGGGAGATGTGAGATGGTGGGTACTGACAATAACTGGCATTGACCGTGTACTCATAATGCCTCAGCCACTGTTCTAAGTGCTTCCAAGTATTAACACATCCTTCCAGGAACCCCACGCAGGAGGTACATCCTACCCCCATTGTACAGATGAGAAGACTGAGGCCCACACAGGTTAGGCAGTGTGCCCAAGATCACACAGCTGCTAAGTGGGTGGAGTCTGGCTCCAGAGCCCTCCTGCTTTTCGATGGGGGGTGGGCGCCGGGAACACTTGCTCCCGACCCTCAACAGCAACAATGAATGGCTGCGTGCCCTGATGCAGCCCAGCTCAGTGTCGGGAGGCACCCCAGCTGGGACATCAGGGACCCCGGAACAAGCGGCTCCTGTTCGAGGCTCCCAGGGGCTGGGCTGTCACTAACAGAAACCATGGGATGCACCCAGTAAGAGATACGCTGGGGAAGGTGCGTTGTTGCTCTGCACAGGGGTGATCTCACCATCAGAAAGCATTAGGGGTCAAGTCTGTCTGTGAGCCAGGCTGGGGACCAAGGCAGGGGAAGTGGGCAGATGAGAGGGGGACTATTAGAACAGACAGGGAGGCAGACAGACGAGGGGAGTGGGAGGGCTTGAGCGAGAAGGGGAACTCTGAGAGACATATTGAAGCAATCGGAGAAAAGGAAAGGAAAGAAAACAATTTTGAGCCAGCCCTTTTTAATCTCCCCTCCCCCAACAGCCCTCGTCTCACCCCTGTTTCCCCCTCTCCTCAAAGTTAGTGATTAAGTTACCCCATAAATAACAAATAAAATGAGATGGGCGTCTTTGAGAATGATTGGGGGAAATAATTAAATAATTGTCTTTGTGAGCACTGGCCAAATAAAATGATTCTGACCCCTTTTCATTCCAAGATGGGGCCGGGTGGTGGGGGAAGGGAGGGGGACCAGGCCACAGGCCTGCTGGTGGAATTACCTCTTGAGCTCTCTCTCTCCCACGGGTGGTGAAGGTTCGTTTCATCATCACATCTGGCCATCCCGGCTGGTAAGGGCTCACAGCAGTGATAAACGACGGGTGGTTCCAGGAAGGGCAGCAGCAGCAGAGGAATAAAGCAGGCCTCCAGCCTCCGTCCCCAAGTGGGAGCCTGGATGGCAGCCCACAGGATGACAGGGAGCCCAGGCCCCCCTGAGACTCCAGAAAAATCTGAAGCCCTCTGCCCCACCGTTATAGGTCAGGAGCGTCTGCTACCCTCCTGGACCCCAGGTAAAGACAGTTTCCCCCCTAATAACGCCCCCCGAAAAGAGCCAGGCGGGAGGAACAAGCTTATGATGCTGCTTGAGTTTCATTGGACTCAGGCAGAAAGGTGAGCTTATCCCCCCAAAAGAGCAATTTTGATAACACACTTTGCTCGAGCACTCTAAATCCGAACCTCAGAGCTCCTGGTTGCACGCCTAGTCACATGACCAGCACCTGTGAAAGTCTTTGCGGGTCATGAAGGTGGGTCTTCTGGTTGGTCTGTGTATTTTACAGCAGCAGAGCTGAGGGCAGCTTCACAGGGTCTTGCTGTTTCCTGCTTGGGTGTGGCGGCCCCACCCATCCTCCCTCCCTGCCTCCTCCTCTCCCTTATTTCAACATGTTTACTGAGCACTTACTCTGTGTCAAACCCTGTTCTAAACTCTGGGAATACAGCCCGCCACAAGACAAACGAGGTCCCTGCCCTCATGTAATTTACATTCTATAAGAAATTACAGACAATAAACAAATCCACGAACAACAATACCTTAGTCTTAAGCCCTAGGGAAAAAAATGTACAAGGGTCGTGGGGTGGGGCAGGGTGGGGGAGCAGGCAGGGCGGCACAACGAGGTTGCACAGTCAGGGAAGGAGTCTCTGCGGAAAGTCTGTGAGCAAAGGAATGCCAGGACGGTGAGGTCAGGCCAAGAGGATGAGCGGTCAGATCATGCAGACGGTGATTTTACTCTGGGTGGGATGGGAGCCGTCTGGCTGCTGTGTGGGAAGTGGACATAGAGGCAATGGTCCAGGTGAGAGATGGGCCAGGTGGAAGCAGTGGAGATGGTAAAACTGGGGGTTCCTGGATGTATTTGGAAGGTAGAGCTGGCCGGACCTGCTTAGGAATTGGAGAAAGAGTGGATCATCCTTGGATGATGGCAGAGTGAGTGCTGGCTGAAGGGAATGCAGACCCTGCCTCGGGGGCAGACCAGGAAGCCCTCACCCTCTAGCTCTGGTGGGCACCTCCACTACAGGAGGGCAGGCTGAGGTGAACACCTTGACTTTCCACCTTGGCCTTCCTCCCAGAGCCTCTGGCGGCCGGCGGAGGAGAAGGCGCTCCCCAGGAACACCTACTCCTGCCACCCCTGCCGGGGGCCTCTCTGCAGAGCATTATCACCCGCTTTTTTGCACATGGAAACAAAAAATCTGCCTTGATTTCCATTGATCCATCCTGAATCAATGCTTTTAAAAAATCTCACGCACATTTGGCTTAAGAGCCAAAGCATGCATTTTATGTTTTGACATGGTGCCATCGATCGCAGGCACGCGTGTGTGCGTGCCCCACCTGCCGGAGCCCCCCGCCCACCCCGGCGGCCAGCTTGGTCGCAGTGCGTCCTTAATGGCCTTGCCCCCTCCTGCACCTTCGATGCCTCCCCTGGCCCTCAGCACGGGGCCCTTTCTCGGGTTTTCTGAAAGGATCGATGAGGCGCTGCGGCCTCCCGCTGCTGCCCGTCACTCACACTCTGCCATGCCATAAATTATGTATCTGCCTCTCCCCCCCACCCCCACCGGCTCTAATTTCTATTGCGTTTGTCGATGGCTCTTTGATGGTTGACCCTTCGGAGCCTCAGAGGCAGGGGTGCAGTTGAACTTTAGTGAGGACGAGGGTCAGGGCAACAGGCTTAGGACGCAGGGCTGTCACGGGGGCAGAGGGAGGCGGCAGCTGCAGGGCTGTGATTGGAGGAGAGGGGAGGGGCTGGGGCCGGGACCAGGGAGGGCTGAGCTGCTTCCTGTGGTCCTGGGACATCAGTGGAGCGAGGGTGGATCGGGTCCCACCCTCCCAGCCTAGGAAGAAGGAACATATTTCTGGGGGGAAAGAGAGAGACTGAAGGTGGCATAAAATGTCATCTCCTGCTGGGACTCCTACCCCGGCCTTTAGGCCAACAAGGAATTTTGCCAAGACTGGGGCGAGCCGAGGCTCTTGAAGATGGGGGCGCAGCATCTGTTTGCTGAGGAGTGGGCTTTTCCCCCTCAGGAGGCTCCGGACCACCCCCGCAGAATGCTGAGGGACGTGTTGGAAGAGCAGGGGGCTGGAAGGCCCGAGGCCCAGCCTCTGCCTCTCATTTACTGTGAGGCTAGAGACAAGCCCGTTCCTTCCCCCAAAACAGGCAGCCGGAAGTTCAAAGTAGCTGACACTCATAGCAGCTACCAATTATCGACCCCTTAGCACTACAGTCTCAGTTCACCTTCACAACAACCTGGGGACAGTCGCAATCCCTGCTTACAGATGAGCAACGTGAGGCCAGAGAGGTTAAGTCGGTTGCCCAAGATCGCACAGCTAGAAGTGAGGGAGATTTGAACCCAGGGCTGCCCAGCTCCAGCTGCTGTGCTCCTGGTCCCTCTGCCCGCTCCTGTCGTGGTTGCCAAGGCCCCTTCCTGCTTTCTTCCACTTTGATTCTCTAAGCGTCAAATCCCCTGGCCTTTGCACTCTAGTGTCCCCTGATGTCCCTCTCCCCTCGACCCCTGCCCTCAGGGTCTTCCCCAGCTGCACTCCAGCTGGCCTCTCCACCCTGCGTCTTCTCTCCCCACTCTCCCTCTACAGAACCACCATGCCTGCCTCAGTTGATGTGACAATGGTGGCCAGAGGAGTGGTACGTTTTCCCCACCTAAGGAAATTTCTGAAATGAAACATAGAAAAAGAGTCAAGCCAGAAGTCCAACTTATAATCTCTGCCTTGCGGCGTGACCTAGGGCAAGTCCTTTCCTCCGTGTTGACCTCGGTTTTCTCATCTGTAAAATGGGTACAAGGTAATGGATGTTTTGTATACCTCATAATGGAGGTGGGGAGGAGAGAGAGAAATGGGATAATTCATCAAGATCAAAATAGAAAATGACTGAGGAAGTATTTTGAAGCTTTAAAACATCATACACGTGAAACAGATTGGTGCAAATACTTATGCAAGCACAAAGAGTGCTTTACTCTCACTCCAAGGGAGGAGACTCGAGCAGATGCTCTGGGTGACACTGGAGGGGAAGCTAAGGCAGTGTCCAGCTCTGCAGCCACAGTGACCTCTGTCTCCTGGCCTTGGGGTTCCCCTGAGGCCTGGGGCAGCTCTTTGGACAATGGACAATGCTCCAGGCTGGGAACCATCACAGTCTCCCCTAGCCCCATTCCACTGAGGTCAGTGGATCTTGTTAAGACCGAGACCCAGCTCTTGAAGGGAGCCCGCAGAGCTCCCAGGCTCTGAGCTGGGATATCTGTTATCTCTTCCAGAGAGGAGGGCTCTCCAGCCTCAGGCTGAGAACCAAGCCCGGGGACCCATCAATTTGATATTCATTCATTTTATGAAGAAGTTCGCATGTATAAAGTACTTGGCACAGTGCCTGGCACATAAAAGGTGCTACTCAAGTGCCCGTCTTCATCATTCATTCATCCTTTCACTCACTGTCTAGCTCACTCCATCACAGGCTGGTTTACAGAACTCCAGGGGGTGCCATTCCCATGTATGCAGGGGCCCTGTTTGTTCCCTCTCTGAAGCCAGGCACTGGGCCTTTGGGCTTCATTAGTGAATAAAGAGAGGCCCCCTACCCCTGCCCCCACAGGGGTCTCATAGTCTGTAGCAGAGGAGATGAAGATACCTATAAACATCCATAATTCTGACATAAGGTAGAAAGCGAAAAATAGCCCCTACCAGAAAAAAATAGAAAGAGGAGGAGGAGGTGGGAGGAGGGGATCTCAGTTGCCTTCCGGGCTCGGGCAGGCAAAGTCAATAAGGGAAGAAGCATCAGAAGTGGAGAAATCCAGAAATCCTGCCCCACCTGCAGGGGGCAGCAGTGACCCATCTCCAGACAGCTGTGTCCGGGAAGGCGGCGCTAGGATTACCAGGTCTTCTGACTTTTTTTAAGAGAATCAAGAAATCCAAATTTTTTTGTGCTATATTCTGGTTTTTAAAAATATAGTGCAGGTCAATCAAAAGGGCCACCAGTTTGCAGCTCTGGTTTGAGCTCTACAAGAAGAAATCAATTCCTTCCCAGGGAAGGCTTCACGATGGCGTCTGACCCTGACCTTGAAGACTTGGAAAGATTGACATGCGGAGACGGGAAGAAAGGATCAATAGTGACCTTAGAGAGCATCCAGTTCATTTATTTCCTTTCACAAATTAGGAAGCTAAGGCCTAGGGACTGGGTCCTTTTGGTGGCTAGTTAATATGGGATGGGAAGTGGGGAAGAGTTTGGAAGAGCAGGTTGGAGACAAATTGTGGAGGACCTTGAATGCCGGGTTAAGGAATCTGGGTTTGAGTAAACATGCATGCCTTAGAGCTAACACTTCTGAGTGCTTTCTATGCCAGGCTCCAAGCATCATCTCATATAATCCTCACAATATGATTACTACCATCCCCATTTTGCAGACGAGAAAACAGGCTTAGAGAGTTTCACAAACTTGCCTAGTTCACACAGCTGGTGAGTGGCAGAGCGGGTACTCAGACCTAGGCCTTTCTGACCCCCAAGTTTGTGTCCTTGACCACCACGTTCTACTGCAAAGAAAAACAGAGCAGTTGATCTTCGAAAGATGCTCCATTGCCTATGCATATTTTTAATTCTCTAACTCGTTTCCTGCCAGAGCCCTGTTTTGTTTTATCGACTTGAAGATTAGGTTTCCACATTTCTTGAGGAGTCCCTCCCTGCCCCTTCTTAAACACAGCTGTCTTTGGGGGTGGGAAGGAGGAGTGTTTTAAATGGGAGTTGTTTAACTAATTGCCAATTATCTCTGAATAGGGTAGGGTTTCCAACAGCTGTAAGGGATTTTGGTCCCCATCCATTGCCTACTGTTGCTGGTACTTGGAGTATGTTGAGATATTCTTGGCCTCTTGCTTCAAAGAGACAAACCAGGGCCTCACCCCTCCTCCATCCATGCAGACTGTGTCAGCCCTGCTCAGGGGGGCACCAACCATTTCTGACTATAAGAAGATGGCTCCAGACTCACTCTGAGTGCGAGTGGCTTTGTGCTTGTTGGGGCTGAATTCTCCCCAGGACTTTATCCCTTCGCTAGTATTTCCCCATGCAGTTTAACATCTCTCTTGTCTGGAGGGTTCTTGCTTAAATAGGAGACCAGACTTTACCTCCTCCATCCTGAATCTAGCAGAAAGCTCAAAAGAAAATCTTCTAAGATGCGATGCCAGAAGACCCCAGCGTGATGGGTGATGTTAATTGTCCCTTCTGGCTCTGTCTGCTGGATTCCTGGGAACAGGCCGAGAGGCAAACCTTTGTAAATGTTAATCTCCTTATGCTTAACATATCACACTGTCTTTGAAGTTCCCAAACATGTTGACTCCTATCTTGGTTGAGAGTGTGTGGCCCAGACAGGCCAAATGCTTGTTTTGTCTTTCGTCTTCCTCCAGGAGGGCTCAATGATAATATGTTCACCTCCAGCTGAAACACGCACAAGTCCCTCTTGAAAGCCAGGTTGTGGGGCGGGGACAAGATGCAGCAACACTCAGGGCCACTATACCCCTATCCCCAGAAACAAACTTAATTTGTGACATTTTCTCACCCAGGACCCATTGGATTCAAATGGATGACCCTGACTCTTACAAACTCCTCCCATGATATAGGAAGGGGAAAAAAGGAAAGATTGTTAAAAATCCATCCATATTTGTATGGTTTAGATAATACTAGTTGCTGTAACAAATAAAACCCAAAATGTATAATGGCTCAAATACAATGGAAGTTTATTTATCCCTGATGTCAAGTCCAAAAAGGATGCTCCCGGTTGGAGGTAGCTTTCCTCCAAAGGATGCTTCAGGAGCCCTGATTCACTCCGTCTTGCAGTCCTTTCCCCTTCAACGATGGTCTCCCGGGTGTCTGTGCTCATCTGTAAGGGGCTGTGGAGGGAGAAAGAGAGGGTGGTGAAGGCACACCCATTTCTGAACTGCTGGTGCCTGGACATGACATGTACCACTTCCTATCGCATCCCGTTGGCAAGAACTAGTCACATGACTTCATCTAGAAGAGAGGCTGGGAAGTACAGGCCTGGCTTGTAGCTGCTTCCCCCCGGCAACCTATACTCTAGAAGTGGGAGCGCAAATCTTTGGCAGACAGTTAACCTCTCTGCCACATCGGGGAGCCGTGAGGAGATCGCTGTGATACAGGAGGAAGAGAAAGTAGTTGAGTTGGAGTCAGAAGACATGGAATTGATTTTAGAGTCTGACTATGTCCTTTTGGGTGACTCACTTCACCTTTCTGAGCCTCGGTTTCCCAAATCTGTAAAATGGAGGTAATGCAGAATGGGAAGAGAGAATAAGGTTGAGCATAGGATGTCCTGTCAAACATTCTACCTGTGGTCGTCAATTCAGTTTGGACCTTATAGTATTTCAGAAAAAATGTGATATAGTTGACAATTTATATGGATTTCAACTTTCCCTGAAAAAAAAAATCGAAAGAACTGCCAACACTGGGTCTGCATTCCTGCGTGGTGACAATTAGCTAGAGCTGGATGCAGAAAAGGTATCGCTCTGCAGTTCCCTATAGGCCCACCACCCCCATGTGCCTGCTTCGCCCACCTACATGGCCTGGCTGTCCCCCGTCGGCAGTTAAGTTTAAGACTCCTGAGCTATATAAGTGTCATATATGTTAATGATGATGATGACTCTCGAGCTTTAGGAATGTTTTACTTCTGCTTTTCTGCTTTCCAAAGAATGTAGTCATGGCCAGACCTCCACCCCAGCTACAGAATCTTGTGCCTCGGCTTACTTAACTGATCAGCTCCAGAAATTTCTTATTCACAATGAAGGCCAATGTATATAATTTTTTTAGTTGTCAATTTTTTTCATCTTGGCAGAGCATTATGTTGTGATGCTCTGGATCTTGTTAATTTTCTGGGTCTTGTTAATTTGCATAGGATAATGAATGGGAATTCCTAGAGAAGGTTTTATTCCAGAACTCAGAGCCCTGTAAGTCCAGGAGTGTGATTAGGAAGTTGGCCTGCTGAGGCCAGTGCTGGGGAGGATGACTGACTGACAGCTGTGATTGACTGGCACTGCTGGTGATGCCAGGGGCACAGCTTTGTCGGGGCAGGCTGGTTATCTCCTGCCAACGTCCACTTGGATACCACTGGGAAGGCCATAAATGAGCAATCATGGAAGCCTTTTAACAGTCTGTTGACAGAAGATAAGTTAAGAAATAGAGTTATATAAGACTGCAGGGCAGAGCAAGCAGCAATGGGAGAGAGAGGAGAGAGAAGGAGGGGGAGGAAGGAGGAGGAAGAGGAGAATAATTCTGAGTATATTTATATTATTCAGGACAGGCTAAGTTATGCTGTTATAACAAATGACCCAAAATCTCAATGGTTTAAAACAACAAAAATTTATTTCTTGCTCATGGTACATATCCATCGAGGGTCAGCAGGGGTCTCTGCTCCACGCTGTCCTCAGTCTGGGACTCGGGTCGATGGAGCCTCCGCCATCTGGAACATCATTATGGGAAGGAAAGAGAGGGAAAGTGAATCATGCACTGACTTTTAAAGAGCCACCTGGAGGTGACACGTTTTCCTTCCTTTGCCCACGAAATTGCATGCCATGCCTCATGCAGAGTGAGTTGGGAAGGACAATCCCAACATCAGCCCAGGAGGAGAAAGACTGGGACATTTGTGAACAGCCTTCATATCTACCTCTTAGAGCATCCCAGGATTCCGGATCTGGAAGGATTTGTAGGCGTTGGGACTCTTTGGGTTGCAAAAATAGAAGGTGAAACTCAAACTACTTTAATAAAAGGGAATTTATTGACTCACAAACCCAAAAGTCCAGCAGTAGATCTGTCTGTCTTCAGGCAATGCTTAATCCAAGGGCACAGAGTCTCTAAAATCTTGTCCCTTTCCATCTCTCAGCTCTGTTCCCTCCCATGTGGACTTCATTCAAGGTTTCATAATCTGGGGTTCAAGTTCAATGGGAAAAGAAAGCCTCTCCTTCTCTTCAAATTTAATAAAAATTATAGACCTCAATCTCACTGGCCCAAATTGGGTCATGTGCACATTCCTGAACCAGTCACTGTGTCTGGGGGATGGAATGTTGGGCAGGCCTAAATCATATGTCTAGTCCTGGAACCAGAACCAAATAAACTTCATCAAAAGCATATGGACCTGGAGGACAGGAGAGGTGGTTCCCAAGGGAAATTCAGGATACTGGACTAGAATAAGTGTCCAAAAATACACACAAATAAAATAAGACACGTCCACTACTGGATGTAGAGATCCTCCAACCCAGCAGTTTTCCACGTGTCATTTTGGAGGCGTGCTTCTGGGGCTGCCAGCGAAGATGAGGACAGGTTCCTGCACTCTGTCTCCCTTTCAGTTAGAGCCACTGTGCTTTGTCTGTTAGATATATTAGGACTCCATGTAAGATTTCTTTGGAACCAAAAAAGGGAGTCCTTTGCTTTAAAAAAAAAAAAAGAAGAAGAAGCAGGGGCATTAAACATCACTGATCTTTGATCCCACCTCCTCATTTTACAAAAGAAGAGACTGAGATTCAGAAAGATTAGTAGATGTCTCCTCATGTCTCATTGGCTAGAATCAGTCACATGGCCACCTAGCTGCAAGGGAGGCTGGGAAAGTGAACATCTGGCAAAGGAGACTGGAATTATCCCAACTGGCCTAGGCATAAATGGTCCATCCCCTAGGGCTTGGCACATTGACACCCTAAATAAAGCTGGGGTTCCTTCAGGAAAAAAGAAAGAAGCGAATGGCTCTCAAGGAGCTGTCAGCCATGGTGGTATGAGTCTGATCTCACTGAAAGTTCCTTAAGGCTAGGACTGGGCTTTATGCCTCTGTTTATTCCTCCAGTGGTCTGTGAAATGTGCCAGCAATAACCTCCTTTAATCTTCTCAACAATCCTATGTGGCAGTGGGTCATACACTAACTTTTAAAGTGTGTCCACCTGGAATAGACTCATCGCTATATTGTGTCCCATTTTACAGATGGATAAGCTGAGCCTCAGAGGCGAATTAAATACTCAAGGTCACACAGCTGGTAAGTTTTGCTTATCCCTTACTTTACACCTTTAGCATAGAAAGGGGCAGAGGACTGAGGAGGAGGGAGCTTTAAGCACAGACTTTTTACTACATAGGCGTTGACTGTAGAAAGATGGGAGTAGAGAATGAGAACACAGGCGTACCAGGCAGAGGCAACAGGATGTGCAAAGGCCCAGAGGCAAAATAGCGCCTAGAGATGGCAACAGCTTTACAGGTTTAGAGCATGAAGTTTGAAAGAGCATCGTACTCAGGAGTTTGGACCATGTGTGAGGACAGTAGAGAGCCATGGAGTATTTCCGGGAGGGGAGAGGGGTCTATCTTTGTATGCAGTTGTCTATCTTCAGTAGGGAAACTTGGCTCACTGCAGGGAGCGGGACTAGAACTGGGATGCCACTGAGCAGGTGAGCGATGACAGGGCCTGGATGACAGTGACAGTGGTAGGAATGAAGGGAAGTCGAGATTCAAGGTAAAAACTGGGCATGTTGATTCCACCAAATCTGCATCCAGATTTGGTGACCGGGGCTGACAATTTGGAGAAGATGGGAAAAGCTGAGACTGGCTCCCAGGTTGCTAGATGGTGGGGCCACTCGCTAAGGGGGGACATGTGGGAGGCGAGTGTAGAGGACAGGAACCCAGGCAGCCTGGCTCCCAGCCTGCACCCTTAGTCACAGTGAGCTCTGACTCCCCTGCACTTGTCATCCACCAGGGAAGGTCAGGACTCAGCAGTGGGCCAGAGGCATCAGAGGGCCCCCAGTCGAGGTGAGGAAATCCCCTCCCTGGGTGTGGGTACACCAGAAGTCCCCAGTCCTCAAGCAGCCTGCAAAGAGCACCGGGTACAGCTGAGCACTACCAGCCAGGAGCAGGAAGGGAGCTCATCCCTCACTGGGCTTCAGAGCCGCAAGGGGCCTTTGCTCCTCCCCTCCATCCGAGGGAAGACACCTGGACCCTCAGGTTCAGCTCAGGACTGACAGCGCGCCCGAGACAGATCCTGCTGGAGCTCTGGCAGCCACTTCATTACTTCTTCCACCCGTATCCTCAGAGAATCACCTGGTGCTCTCACTCCCATTACCCTGAAGCTAAGACTCTGCCTGGCACAGTGTTGAGGGAAAGGGTAGAAGGATAAATGATTTAAACACGTGACAAACTCGTCTTCAAATTTGCCTGGAAGAGTAAATGCCCCTGAATAGCTAAGTCAAATAGTTTTTTTTTAAAAAAAAAGCAAAAGTAAGGACTGCCCTACCAGATTTTAAGACACACTGCAAAGCCACAGCAAGACAAAGAGTATGGTACCGGCTCCAGACCAACAGACCAGGACAGCTCAGAACCAGATTATACGTGCAAAGATGAAAGATCAGTTCAGAGCTCACAAAAATGTGTGTTTTTTGGAATTATCTTGTTTCCAGTCCCACACACAGGCCCTCAATATGTGACCAACGAACACACTGGCTTTGTGGGCAGTGCTAGAATGAATGACTTTCTAAAGCACCCCACAGACATGCTCACACGTATCCCACCCAAACTCCCGGGACACAGATATTATCATCATTAATTTACTGTGGCAGAACTGAGGCTCAGAAAGGTTAGGCCACTTGCCCAAGGTCACACAGCTGGTACATGGCAGAGGTGGGACATAAATCCAGCTTTTCCTGACCCCAGAGCTGGCGCACTCTGCTGCCTCTTCCTCAGCAGCAGCCCCACATGGAGAGGAAGCAGTGTGGGCTGGAGCCATTGCAAAAGCCCTAGAAGCCTCTAGAAGCGCTTGAGCTCAATCTCTGAAGGGCAAACGGATTTAGACAGGTGACTGGGATGGGTTACTCTAAGGCAGAGGAAGCAGCTGGGAAAAGGGCTTTGGGAGTGACTGTTCAGCCAGTGTGACCACAGCACAAGACACCCATGGAGGGTCTGGGAAGACAAGGCCACAGCGGAGAGTGGACACAGAGAGAGAGGAGCTTTGAACTACACAGAGAGGAGCTGGGACTTTACTCTTTCTGAAATGCAGCTTGATTTTGTCACTCTCCTGCTCCTCAACCTTCCAATCGCTCCCCTGGCCTCCGTCTCCAGGCTAAGAAGGGAAGTGTGTGTAGATGGAAAGATGGGGGGAGAGCCTTGAGACACAGACCCATGAGGAGGCTGCTGTCACCGTCCAGGAGGGAGAGCACAGGGTGTGGAGGGGAGGGGAGGGGAAGAACATGCAGTTTGGGGCCAGGTTTTGTGACGTGCGTGCCCCCACCACACCCCACTTCCTACACTGCCCAGATTGAGGATCACGGCTTCCCTGCAAGATCAAATAGCATTTCAAGCTTAGCGAATAGCAGGTACCTTGTTCTACTCACAGCAGGACTGAGCCAGGAGCAGCCAGAAGAACAGCTAAGGTCTAAAGCAGCAAAGAGCAACCAGCAGCTCCCTCCCAGCTCCATCGAGGCACAGAAATGAGAGGCAGACATTTCCAGGTTTATGTCTCACACTGACACCTACCTAGGCAAATAAACCTTTCAGTGCCTTAGTTTCTTCATCTGTAAAATGCGGATAAGAATAGTACCTCCTCCATAAGTTTGATGAGGCACACTGAGATGATGTGTGTAAACATACACCCACTTTAGTACAACCACTGGCATATACCAAGAACTTAACAAGGTAGCTATTATTATAGATAACAAAATAATTGTTTAGGTCATATGTTAACCCTTGAATGATGCAAATAGCAGCTTTTAGCCAAGGCATTGGTGCTGGAATTCTCAAACATCATTTATTTTACCCCCAAGATGGAGACACGGGCCTTATGACTAAGATATGTCAGATGAAAGAAAGTCCATTCCATTCCACTCAAGAAATTACGAATTGTCAAGCCTCCTGCTATGAAGATGGCTAATTATAAAGAGAGAGAGAGAGAAAGAGGAGAGAGAGAGAGACGCACAGATAGTAAATAATGAAAGCTCACATATTTCCCTGGTTTGAAGTACTGACTGCTATAAAAAAGAAAGCAAAGGAAAGGAAAATCTGTTCTACCTCCACAAGTCCCTCCTTGTGTGACAGAAGTCCACAGTGTCACCCCCAGGACTTCTCATTACTCAGCAGTTTTTGGAATGAGTGATTGATGCAATTAAAGTGATTGGTAAAGAAAGACTCAGTTACCAAGGAACAGATGAGTCAGCAGAAAGTTTAAGTAATGAAATAATGTTCCAAGGAGTGATTCTTAAAATAAGCTTTTTTTTTTTTTTTTTTTAACTCTAGACACCTTAACTATTGCTGATCAGCAAAAAGATGTGAGGTAGTTGAGAACTGGGCGAAACACACTACGCAATTTTAGAAATTCTCAGATGAAGTCACTTTCAACAACATCAAACCGTATTTATCAAGTAATAATGGTAAGAGCTTACATTATGGAGAGTCAACCATGAGTTTTGGTGGGCTTTGGTTACATTATCTCATTTAATCCTCAAGTCTGAGGTAGATACTGTTAATATCCCTGTTTATAGATGAGGACACTGAATTTCAGAGAAGTTAAGGAACTTTCCCAGGGGTGCACAGCTAGGCAAATGGCCCAGATGGGAATGGAATCCAACCAGTCTGGCACCAGAGTCCACCTTGTTTAGATTCTCCGTCATTTCACCTGGCTCACTAACACACCCAAGATAACAGAGTACGGGCAGGATTTGAACTCACATCTGTCTGCCGCCAGAGCTGTTTCAAAATTCATATTTCTGTGAGAAAATACAAACAAGCATGTTGGCTTGGGACCCATCCATTTGTTTTCGTTCCATCAACATGTACTGAATACCCAGGACACACCTGGCTTTGGGCTCTACGTTGGTGCTGCAAAGATGACTGGGGCCAGGAGACCGCCAGGAGGGGATGCAATGGTCCATCCACAGGTGAAAAGCTCAGACTAGTGCAGGGGAGGGAAGGCAATCCGACGGGATCCCTCAGAAAGATCTTTGGGACTTGGGGAGCGAATGCATGTGGGGTATGTTTCTGAAGTCCTTCCAGTGGGTGGCCGGATGAAGGAAGGGAAGAGGTCTGGGCTTGGGGTCAGGGTAGGAATTGTAGGGGGTGACTTCAGTTTGAACATTTTGGGACATTTTGAATTTGAGTTGCTTGTGGCCTGGAGATACACATTCAAGCCGTCGGAGGTGTGGCCCAGAGCAGCGGTGAGAGCTGGGGCTGGATGCTAAGGCAGGTGTGCTGCAGCACCGCAGAGGGTCCTGGCAGGCCTTCCAGGGCAGGTGGGGGAGGGCCTAGCTGATCAGCAAGCTATGCCAAAGGCCCCCGCCCAGGGAGAAAAGAGAGCCCAAAGGGACAGGGTGGGGGGGTGGCTTTGAATGACATTACAGTCAGGAACCCAGCAGCCCCCTACTCGTCAGCACTAAACAGTCAGCGCATGTCCCTGTGGTTGGCCTCCAGAAGGACGGCAGTGGGATGGGAACCCCACACCTGTAAGGGACTGCTGGGCAGAAAGCTCTCACAGGGAGATGGCACCCACCCTCTCAAGCAGCACCCCCCAAACTCGTCTCCGGGCTGGACGCTCCAGCCCCCCTCTCCCCCTGCAGAAGGAAAGGATAAGGACTAGAGTCCTCTGTGGTGTCAAAAACCATATTGGGTGGCAGGTCTTGGCCTCTTACCCCAATGAGTGAGCCCCCAGACAGGACAAAAGGGTCTGGCCCTGCAGAACGAGTGGGATGCAAGGAACAATAGCTCAGCAGGTTTATGAAATCCTCCCATTTTGCCTCCTCCAAGCACGCCCTGAGATGAGGGTTAGAGCGCAAGGGATTTATTAAGAAAGGGGTGTGCGGGAGCAGGGTGGGGACGCGGAGGCAGCCACACTGGCTCTGTCCCCAGCCAGCTGCGCCATCTTGAGCAAGTTGCTTCACCTCTCAGGGCTTCGGCTCCCCTCTCTGTAAAGTGCGCAGTTACCATCTTTCCAAGTGTGCTAAGCACATCTCCGGGGAACGCGGACGATTCTGGGTGGCGGAGAAGTGACGCTTGCGTGGCCCACATGACTTTGAGGGCAGCCTGCAGAGCTGAAGGAGTCGGTCTAGGGAAACCTCGAGGGGCACACAGCCCCTGAGAGATGCCAGTCGCCTTCAAAGCCCAGGAGAAAGAACTTTATTGAATTAATTGGTTTTTCATAATTGTTTTCTGTTGATGGCAAGTGATAAAAGATTTTCACTTACAGTGGCAGTCTAAATATTCCTTTCAAAATTAGTAAATGGTGACAAAATTCGAGGGAAACTCTTCTGTAAATAGCAATTTCAATATCAGAGGCTATGATAAGGATGTGGAGGGTGGGGCTCGAAGGAGTAAGTTTTGAGGAACATTCAGCAAAGAAACGGCTCATTCTTCGCAGTCTTGAGTGCTCTGGAGCCTTCCCAGACATCCCTCCTACAGGTTCTAGGACCTGTCAGGCATTTACCAGATTAAAAGGGAAAATTAAAAAGAAAAAAGAAAGGAAGAAAGAAAAAAAAATCTGGAGAGAGAAAGAACTCCACCGACCAAAATAAACCAGGCCAACGATTTTTCTGCCACACTCTTCCTAACAGCAAAGAGGTGGTGTTTATTCCAAATGAGCCCTTTTCTCCACCTTGCCACTAATCCACTTTTTTATGTGATCCAGGAAAATCAGTCCTCAACTACCAATGAACATCTTTGCACGTATGAGTATTTGGAAAAAGAGCCACCTATGACCACAGGGTTTGGATTTAGATGTTGGATACAAATAGAAGGCACACAAAACTAACAAACAAACAAAAAAAACCTTGCGGTTTGGATCTAAAAAAAAAAGTCTCAGAAATGACAACTGTGTGGTAAGTCTGATGTCAAACCGTGTTCGCTGGGAAGGCGTCTGGGCTGTTCTGGAACCGTGAGGGTATTTGGAATCCGGGCTAACAGATGTCTCACTCTGTTTGAAAGATGTCGAGATGCTGTTCCTAAGGGCCTGTGGGTTCCCCTGGGGACAAAAGCCACTGATAGTTTTACAGAAAAAATTCCCCAAGATGACGACCATATATATAACACAAAGACTCAAGAAAAGGGTTGAGGGAAAAACAGTCAGGCTGAGACATCAAAACAAACAAAAAAAGAAATTCACAATAAATGCATGAAAGACCCATGATTCTGGGCCTTGCCCCCAACCCAAATCTTTGTTTGACAGGACTTTCTCTGTAAAATGATGGGCAAAGGAATATTAATTTTTGCTTGTACTATATGAGATAATTGTGGGTGGGCAGACAGTCGCTTCCAGCAGGAGAAATGAGAAATCTTTTCAGATAGCAATTATTTAGGGAAAAAAACCACTCCCCAGCAGGGGCAGCCGTCCCAGTGCCTCCTTGCTGCTGAGAGTGGGGAGGGCTGGTCCACTCCTGGCTCTTCCCTCATCTGTACTTCATGCACGGAGTCCCAAGGAGGCAGCGGGCCTCCAGCAGCATCCGAGGAGGGCTAAGATGTTTCTTAGCCCAGCCTAAAAATATCTCCCTTGACAGCCTGTCACAGTGTCTGAGATTCCACCATTATAAATTCATTCCTCTCTGTTAAGGCATTTTGTTTCAGGAGCTCTCTGTTGAAATACAGATATCCCGGAGAATTGAGCTCGGGTGAGGCAGAGGGAGAACGCGGCCTAAGAGTCAGGAGACCTGGGCTTCCGATCTGCTTCTGCCTGGAAACTCACATGTGAACTTGGGGAAGTCGTTTCCACTTTCAGAACCTCAGTTTCTCCACTGGTTAAAAAAATAAGTAAAAGCAGAAATTAAAGGAGAGATGTGGGGGTCAGAGAACACTGAGATCTCTGGTTTCAGGAGGAAGGGTCTGCTCCCTCTTGGGTTTGTGCTGGACTCTGTGGACTCGGCCACCAGATACCCAGCATGGCCAGGAGTGCCAAGGGACTGGGGGGTCTCCAAGCCAACCAACCCAAAGGGCAGGTTGAAGAGCATCTTACTTCCCCCCCCTGAAAAAAAAAAAAGACCCCTGCTCCTCCATTACTGTTTGACATCTCAGCAAATGGCACGCTCTCCACCCTGCTGCACCATGCCCCTGGGTGCTCAGGCCCAAGCCACAGACGCATCTGGAACCCCCCTCCTCTCGTCTCCCACTCCAATCCATCAGCAAAGCCTGTTGTCTCTACCTTCAACAGGTAGCCTGAACCTGACCACTTCTCCCCACCCTCTGGCCGCCACTCTGGTCCAAGGCAGCATCACCTCCTCCTGGATTCTCTATCAGCTTCCTAACTGGTCCCTGCTGCTCCTCATGGCCTGCCTCCCCGCGTCTTAGCTCCTCATACCTGAGAATGCCTTTAAAACATAAATTACATCCTGTCACTCTTCTCAAAACCCTCATTCTCTTCCCCCTCTCTCTCTTATCATAAAACCCAGAGATCTCAGCAGGACCTACAAGACCCCATACAACCTGGCTTCGCCTTGGCCTCATCCCCTCCCACGAAGGTCTCCCTGCTGTTGCCCAAACCTGCTCCCACCTCAGGACCTTTGCACTTCCTATTCCTTCTACCCAGAACTTGCTCTCCCCAGATATTTGCAAGGCCTATTCCCTAACTTCTTTCAGGTCTCTGCTCAAATACCACCTCCCTAGGGACACTTCCAAGACTGCCCTCGCTAAAAGAGCACACGCCCTTCATGTCCTTACCCAGCTTAATTTTTCCCTTAACACTCATGACCTGGATATTGGGATAAGCCGTTATCACACTGGGTTGTCTTCTTTCTGTCTCCCCCTCTAAAATGTAAGCTCCCAGAGGGCAGGGACTTTGTGTTGCTTATCGCTGCATCATCCATCGGCACAGAGAAGAGTGCTTCTGGGATATCACAGGTGCTCAATCAGTACATGTTGGAGGAAGGGAAGGGAGCAGCTTACGTGGAATGGCACTGACATGGAGGCCAGCCTCAGCATTCCACTGGAGAGGTCAGTGCCGGGGTCTTTCCAGCAGGGCAGGGTGTCCTGGGGGGTCAAAGGAAGAGCCGACTGTTGGGAGATGAGGGGCGGCACTGCGGGGGTGCAGGCGGGGAGGTAGAGTCCCAGCTGGACCGATAAGTTCAGGGGCTGCAGGTTCTGGAAGGAGACCAGGGGAAGGAGTTGAAAGGCCCTTGTGGACAGATTCCAAAAGACAGAGCCACAGACCAAGGGGGTTATGAGCAGGAGGAGCTCTGAACTGTCCTGTGGACTGACCTGACATTGGATTCTACCCCCAGGCAGGTCGAGTCATCTCCAGAAAGCTCAGCTCGGATCAGGCCGCTCCCCTGTCTAACAGCCTCCCCAGGCGCCCCAGTGTCTTCCCATCAAGCACCAGGGAGTGACGTAGCCAGAGCAGGCGGAGGGTAGGAGGGAAGTGCTAAGGGACATCAGCCATTCTGGTGGGATTCTCCCCAAGTCAGAACCCAAATCCTCTGTCTTCAATGGCTACCGCTTACCCAGGGCCTTGGCTAGTGTCCACAGTGGAGTCTTAAGAGAGCGTGACCCTAATAACTATACTGAAGGGCAACTCTGTGCCACCCACTAGTTAACACCCACCCCGTGTTAGAGATGAGGTTCAGTGAGGTCATTTGATCTATCCAAGACACACAGCTTAGTAGGTTGCAGAGGTAGGACCGAGCCACCAAGGCCCAAGCACCCAACTAGTAAGCCTTAACGTCTCTGGACAACAGCGCATGTCTCCATCTCCACGCTGCCTGGGGTGCTCTGGTCACAGTCAGTCCAGAGAGGCCTTCATCCGCTCAGGGCCTGCAGCCACCGGAGCCCGGGCCTCCCCCAGGCCTGAGCAGCCGGCCCGCAGGGGGCGATGGCGGCACGGCTGGAGCCTGCGCCCCGAATCCGGGCCCTTCGGAGGAAAGCAGCTAAGGTCAAGGAAAGCGCCCCGCGTCCACGCCTGATGCTGGGGGAAACCCCTGCAGGCGCTGAGCCCCGGAGGCCGGACCCCAGCTGTGACGAGCTCCGCAGCCAGGCCACGGTGCAGCCCAGAGCTCTCCAGCCCTTGTTTGATGAGCAGCGGCCAATAAATTCATTAATCATCATTTTATGCCTCATCAAACCCCCTCCAAGCCCCTCCATGGGAGTTACACAAATTAGCCCCTGAAAAGACAGTAATTTCAGTTTAGCGAGGTAAGTGCTTTCTGATGGGCTCCGCGCACGGAGCTCTCCTGACAAGCCAATCCATCAGCGCGTTGGGGACGGGACGCGGCCGGGCCTCACCCAGCCCTCCCAGCCCTGCCTGACCTAGTCTCTGGGGACTACCTGGCGAGGGTGTCCGTCTAGGGCGCCCCCATTCCCAGGCTTCTTTGCACCCATGCTCCGCAGGTCGTCTCGTCCAGCCTCTGGTCCTCGCCCACCCCGACCTCCTCCCCAGACCTTCTGAACAGAAGAGAAACTTCGCGGGAAAAACCGAGGCCCCAAACTGGCAACGAACTTGAGGGTGGCGGAGGAGGACGCGCGGGCGCTGAAGTTCGGCACTCCAGCCCCAGGGAGGAAAGAGCCAGGCAGCTCTTTATCCTCCTAATGTCTGGATGTCGGGGTTCCGCGACCCCTTGAAATTATTGAAGGGCTGTGTGTATTGCGTGCCTGCATTACAGGAGGGAGGGAGTTATCCATGGCTTCCTGCGGATTCTCAAAGAAACCCCAGGCTGCAAAAGCCGGCCGTCAGGGAACAGAGAAGAGGATCC
This sequence comes from Equus przewalskii, assembly GCF_037783145.1. Classification (NCBI taxonomy): domain Eukaryota; kingdom Metazoa; phylum Chordata; class Mammalia; order Perissodactyla; family Equidae; genus Equus; species Equus przewalskii. Next base: position 7,113,018 of record NC_091833.1, on the reverse strand, counting down.
TTCCGTCTAAAGAGCGGCTCCACGGGGCCCTGGTGGCCCACGTGGACGCGCCTAGTGTTTTTCATGGCCCTCACGTCTTTCTGAAACCACCACCTGGGGTGAAAGATGATGCCTGGGGAGGTGAGCAAGAAAGGCTTTTCTATCGAATGGGCCCGGCCGGAATGGCTCCAGCACTGGGAGTTGGATAAGAAAGGAGAGGGGAACAAGCCGGAGAAAATTGTGCGAGGGGTGAGGTATTTGCAAGCGCTAAGCCAACGCCGCGTCATCTCCCTTTCCTGTCTCGGTGCACAGAAGGCGCCACGGGGACCCTACCTGGCGGGCAGGGCCCACGCAAAGGAGGTCGACGAGGAGGCACAGCCCACACCGCGCTGGCTGGCCAGCGCGCGCCGGCCGCGGAGAGCTCGAACGCCGAGCACGGCGCATCCCCTTCATTAGCTTCCCCTCCACGCGGCGCTGCATGCCTCGGAAAATAAGTTAGCAAACGGGGAGCCGTTTATCTCTTTTATCTTGGGGCCTGATCCAATTAAATAAGTGCACATTTACATTTGCATCCATCAGGCGGGAGCGCTGAGAGCCCGGGGTTTGCTCGGAGCAAATAAAAGCAGATTTCACTGGGAAAAGTGGCGTCTGGGCGCGCCGGGCTCGTCCGGGAGCCGGAAACGAGCGCGGCGGGGCGGGCGGCCTTGGGGACCCAGGACCGGGGCCTGTGGCGGACAGGAGGCCAGAGACCCTCCAATGGCCGGGAGGGGCCGGCCAGCGCAGGGGATGCAGCCAGAGCTGCATCCCCGCCCCTGAGGAGATCATCTTTTAGGCCACAACCCGGGCCCCGCCTTGTGCCCGGGATCCAAGTCGCATTTAGCGCGAAAACGAACAGGAGACCAGCTCCGGCCCGGTCACAAACGGAGACCCGCGGAGTGGGTCTAGGGACAGTCCTGCAACTTTGGCCAGTGTGGGAGGAGGGCAGGCGGCAAGGTCCCAGTCAGGCCCGATTTTCCTCCTGGTCGATGGCGGAGTGGTGACGGAGGCGAAAAGCCAGGCCACGGGCGCGCTCCTGCTTTCCCCCCATATCCCTGCACCAGAGGGAGACCAATTGATAGCACCCGTTAGCGCATCTGCGGGGGTGAAGGGGGACGCCCAGGGGAGCGCCTCCTGCTTTGCCACGCCGACCTCAATAAAGGTGCTTTCGAAATAGGAGGGTTTGAAGAATTGGAGAGTAGTTTTGTTTGTTTTTCCTTTGCCTATAGATGTCCAACCCACAGCCCGAAAGACAGAGACGGTCTTTGGGGGCGCGGTTGCGCTGTAGACCTGGGATGCGCCAAACCGCAAATGGAAACGGTGCGGGGTCCAGAGCCCGGGCGTGGACAGGCCGGCAGAGCCGGAAGCGCGTGCACCTGAAGCCAAGCGGAGCACCGACGCGCCGCCCGGCTGCGCACGGCTGCAGCCCCCACCGGCAGGCTGTTCCCGTCGTCGGCGTATTTCTCAATTGCTTGCCGCCCGGTTTTCGAGGCTGTGCCAAGCCGTGGCAGGAATCCGTAGGGTTAAACCTGTTCTAGACGCGGGCGCTGCTCTCCAAATCCCCAGTGCTAACTGGGTCCTGGGTCCCGGGCCGCAGCGAGTGAGGTGACGGAACAGTTTAAGTCTGACCCCTCTTAGGGTTCAGAACTAGAGCCGGGCGGTGGGTGGGGGGCATAGCCGGGTCTCACCCAACTCCCGCTCTCTGTGAACCGCGTGGCGCCCGGGGCCCAGTAGGCGGCGCCCTTCCTAAACTGCATTGGCGCCGGCCTCCCTCTCGGGAGCGCAACCACATTCCTTTCTCTTTGGGCGCTTTGCAAAGCGCTATTCGGTGCTGGTGCCTCCTCCAGCGTTGGCAGCTAGTTGTGGGGGACAGGTGGGCTGGGAGGCACGGTCCGTTCTGAAACCGCACGCACGACCCTCCCCTAACCTTCCAGGCTCGAAGAGCTGCGCGCACCACGCGGAACGAGAGGCCCCGAGGGGTTTGCAAACCAGGAGGCCTCGATGCAGGCCCCGCACCCAGGCGGGGGAAGAACATTTCGCACGCTGGCACCCCGAGCCAAGGAGTGGAAAGCTGAAGGCCCCCTTCCGCAGCCTCGCCTCAATGTCCGCGTATGCGTCCTCGGGACCTGGCGGGGCTCCTCGGCCCCAAATCCCATGAACTGATTGGGCCCCGCAGAGAGGGGTAAGGGAGGGACCCAGCGCGCCCCCAGTTTGGCGCTGCCTCAGGGGGCTGACTGCATAGACCCTACTCAGTGATCCTGCAGCCCCTGCTGCCAGGGATTCAGCGCCTCCTAGTCCCTGAGTGCCAAGCTAGGCGCTCCTTGAGGGCCGGAACCGGCGCAGCCAAGCGCAGGTGGCAAACGCCGGCGCAGCCCCAACACTGAGGTGTCTCAGGCGCTGCTTCCCGCAATTTCCGCGCGCCAGTCCAAGCCTGGGAAAAACTCCGACCCCAGTGCCTCCAGGACACATCCCCTTCGAGATGGCCCAAGACGCGGCCAAGCGGAGGCTCGAGGCGGGATTTGGGGCTGTAAAGACACAAAACTACTTCTGGGATTAAAGGCGGGCGGCAGTTCTTAAATGCCCGAACCCCGATCTGCCCGGCAGGCCTCCCCCAACGTGAGAAGTCTCTAGACACCAGAAAAGCCACTGGCCACCGCAACCCAGCTCCGCAAAGGAGAGAACCTGAAACTTAATTGGGGGCTTGTTCTCAAGATGAAGTACGCAAAGAAAACCGTAGACCCTGCCGGGGCCAAGGGCGGAAGGATGCGAGCAGGGGGCAGCGACCCTGGCACAGCCTGCCAGCCCCTGGCGGTTTCGCTCCCAGCCGGGAGGCTCCTCGCGCGGCCCCTCGCTGGGGAGGACCGCTGCGGGCTCCCCGGCGCGGTCCCCGTTCCCAGGCGGCCCCCGGGCGCTCGGCTGCCAGCCCCGGGCTGTGGCGAGCAGACTCGGGAGGCCCGCGCCGCGCCATTTGCATATTCCGGGGAACACAAGGAGGCCTGTAATTTTCTTTTCAGAATCGTTGGGCAGGGTTTAGGGCCAGTGCTTCCAAAACCCCGCAGAGCTGATGTCGTCCTTAAACTCTCTCTTAAGAGAAGGGGACTGGCCTATTCTTCTGACTTTTCTAGAAGACAAGGTGACTCCTGGGGCTGCATATTCAACAGGGGGGAAAAAGCTGATTGTGAATGAGGCTGTCAGGGGGTGGACGGAGGGGGCTGGGGCGCGGGGGGTTGGGCGAGTCATCTCTGGAATTCAATTGTTTAAAAAAATCATTTATAATTAAAGGGACAAAATAAAATACGATCGTCTCATGCATATTTAATCATTCGCACTTCCAGCTTTGAAATCATTTTCCCTGCATGAATTTTCTCACTAATTTAAACTCTGAAGTCGACTGCTGTTCGCAAAAACATCTGGACAATGCAGCTTTCAAACTTCTTTAAATTCGTATAAGCTAAAGGAGCCCCGTTGCAGGTTTGAAAAAAAAAAAACTAGCAAAAGTAAAACCTCCGGTGAAGTTTGGGGTGTGTTTAAAAAACCAAGTAGGGTTAAAGTAATCTTGAGTACAAATGCAAATATGTGCATTTTGATTTAGCCTAATTAAACCAGTGTTATGTGCAAACACATTCTCTCTACACTCAGGCTTGGGTTTAATAGAGCAAATTAATTCCCCGCGCTGGAGTAAGTTTTTGCTGGAAACCCTCCCCTCCCCCGACCACCGAAAATTTCCCACGAAGTGAAACCCGTCCGCGGTTCCACATCTCGGGCGCAAAACAGAGACGCGAGCACTGGCAGTGCTGGCGGGCCTCGGCGCGGGGCGCTGCCTCCTCCTCATTTGGGATTGAGACGCATCCTGGCTTTTCATTTTGAGATGAAATGTGCGGGATTAAAATGAGAAAATAAAACCTCAAAAATACTTTCGTAGCTACTCGGACTCGCATCTGACACGAGAAAAGTGCTAAAGCGACGACAAGCCTGCTAGAGTCCACAACGGCCTCATTATCTAGGCAAACGTCCTCGAAATTTTGAATGCCACTTGTCCAAAAAGGGGCCCCTGGTGGGGGGCCGGGGGGTTCTCCGGGTTCATGCGGGCCTCCCCACGCTTCCTCCAAGCGCCTGGGGCGTCCCCCCGCCCCCTTCCGCCGTCTCTCTCTCCAATCTCCGAGTCTGCAAAGTGCAGGCTTGTAATTCAGGACAAGTGTGACACCTACCTGTGAAAGGGGGGAACCGTCCCCTCGCTGGTCCCGCAGTTCCAGCCCCGCGGCTGCGCGGGGCTCTACGGGGCCGCCTACCACCCGCACCCTCGCGGATGGAGCATTTACTAACTTAATCAAATCCAACGAGGAGATCAATGCCCAATTTTGAAGGGGTAGAGAAGACAGTGACTTGGGAATGCCTTCTCCTTGGCATCCCCTACCGCTCCCCGCTCGCATTAGCCCACAGCACCTTTGAAATAGTAATAAGGGCTAAATCCGGCATAAAATCGAACTCATTAGCAAAGTTCACCAGCTGATTGCTTTGCATAAAACACGACACTGATTGGAAATAATTAGGTTAAGCGATGGAGCTCGGGTGGTGCGTGTCTCTAGCTGGCTTTGCCATCTTTTCTCCCTCCTGGGCACACACTTGAGTCTCTCTCCTCCTTCCTCCACGGTCCAGTCTCCCCCCAGCAGCCCGCATCAGTGATCCAAATCTGCACTCCGGGCAGCGCCAGGTTCCCGGGAGCTTGCAGCCTAATTATGGCCTCCCCCTGGCACCCTGAGGTCCTGTAGAAGCTTCGATTCTCCACTTCGAAAAAAAGTTGCAGTTCGCACCTTTTGTCCAAGGCGATGGACAGTTTATTGAGGCTTCTAAAAAGTAATGAGTGGCTCTGATTATGTTAAAATCTCTTTTAATTAAATATTTTGCATTTTACAAAGGCGGCTGCAGTTTCTTTGATTTTTTTAAATCTAAGAGTATAACCTGTTTCCTTTCTGTAATAATACTTTAGCTCATACCCAGAAAAATCAATAGGTGTAAAAAATTAAATTAAACTTGTATTTTTAAACTATGAAACAGTTTTGGGGGAAACACAAATGTATATATTTATATTACAAAAAAAACATTAAATGCCTGTACAGGTGTCTTAATTTCATAATTTACTTCAAAGATACTGAATTATCAATTTAAATACAAAAATGCTACATTAAATATACAGAATAAGATTTAATACAAACCTTTTTTTTAATTTTTCTTTTCGGTTGGTTAAGACATTTTTCTGCGTGTGGAGATGTTTACATTTTTATGTCATTCACCTCCACGAACTATAAACTTTTTAATAGGAGGGGGAGTTTTGTTTTTCTCTCTCGTTGATGGAAAAATAACTGCCAAGGCCATGTTTTTTAATAAATTAGGAAAGTCCTGGACCGACGCAGCCCGCGTTAAATGTCGGACATACCTTTCTTCAATTCATAGGGAGAGTCTTTGCACAGGTCTAGCTGGGACTGGCTCCGCAACATTTTCGGGTCTTTAGCCAAAGCGTCCGCTCGGTTCAACACGGTCTGGTTTAATCCATTGAAATGCGAGCCCGGACCGGTTGTGGGGCCTGGCCCGGGCCCCGGGTGGCCATGAAGGTGTCCGAAGGACCCATAGTTCGTGTAGCCGGGATAGAAGGGCGCCGTGTAGTAGAGGGGCCGGGACAGCACCGTCCCGCCTGGAAAGGGGCACTGCGCCGAGGGCGAGCGCGAAGGCGCCGGGGCGGGCGACGAGCGGCTGCCTCCCAGGGCCTGCCCCGCCACGGGCCCGGGGCACGGTGGGCATGGAGAGCCCTCGCTCCCGCCGCCCCCGTCCTTGACCTTGTCCGAGGATGTGGCGATCTCTGCCAGAGACCACAGTTTGGGTTTGGCAAGCACCGCCTGCGGCGGCGGCGGCGGCGGCGAGTGTATGACCGAGGGCCCGCCGGGCCCGGGGGGCAGCTCGCCCGCGGCGGGGTGCGGGCCCGGAGCCGGCGCGCCCGGCGGGTAGTGAGGGGCCGGGTCCTCGGCCAGCCGCGAGGCCGCCGGCCCGGCCGGGGAGGGCCCGCCGGCGCGGGGGGGCGCGGGCAGCGCGTCGAGGCGGCCCTCGGACGGCGGCTCCTTCGAATCCGAGTCGCTGAGGCTGCCCTCGGCCTCCTTGCCGGCGGGGGTGGGCGGCCCCTGCAGCCGTTCGCAGCCCGAAGCCGCCTTCTGCTCCGCTCCTCCTGCGGGCGAAACCCAGGCCGTCAGGGCGTGGAGGCCGCGCGGCGGGGCCCAGGTCCCCGCCCGCACAGGCAAAGACCCCTGCCCCCATCCTCCAAACCCTGTGCGCCCCCTCGTCAGGCCCCCCTGTTCCTTCTTACTCCCGTTCAACACTCCCTTTCCCGTGTCCACCAACCTGCTTCGGGACCATCGGGGTCGCCCTTGTCCTCGGGCTTCTGGGGCTCGTCCTCGTCGTTCTTCTCCAGATCAATGTTCTCCTCCTCTTCCTCGTCCTCGCTGCGGTTCCGCGGCGTCCACGTCATCTTGTTCTCCTTCTTGAGGCGCCGGCGCGCGTTGGCGAACCAGGTGGACACCTGGGTGAGGGTCATCTTGGTGATGATGGCCAGCATGATCTTCTCGCCCTTGGTGGGGTAGGGGTTCTTGCGGTGCTCGTTGAGCCAGGCCTTGAGCGTAGCGGTGGCGTCTCGCGTGGCGTTCTTCCGGTACGCGGGGTCCCCGTAGGGATACGAGCCCAGGGGCGCCGCGTATGGGTGGTACCCCAAGGAGCCTGCCATGCCCGGTGTATGGTCGTAGGGAGAGCCCTGCAGGCAACAGGCGAAGAGAAGGTGAGCGTGGGCCGTGGTCCCCAGTGCCACCTGGGCTACCCAGGCACACTTTCCCTGCGCCCAGGGATCTGCCGGCTGCGAGGCCCCAACTCTGGCTTCCCCCGAGGTAGGGCTGGCGGGCTCAGACCCAAGGGGAAACCCTCCTCCTCCTCCTCGGAAGGCAGCGGGGGCACCAACTCCTGAATCTGGTCCTTCGGGGGCGCTTGAAGTCCTCCTGGCCTCCGCGGCACCCTGTTGGTCCCCGTCTGCCTGGGTACGTCCGTCCCCCGTGCGCAGATCCGGCCACCGAGGCCAGGCCCTCCACCCAGAGAGAGGCCTGGGCAGCGGCGGCGACTCTGCGCTCCGCGCCCGGGTGGCTGCACGTTAGGCGCAAGGCGGGAGAACAAGGGAAGTCAAGGCATTTTTCCCCCCCAGAGAAAGGCAAACGAAAAGCTAACTCTTGTCCCGGGACTCCCACCCCTCCAAAAACGTTACCCAAAACCGAAGCCACGGCGCTTTCCCAGAAAGTGTACCCGGCCGAAAAATCCCGGATGCACCGCAGCGCGGCCGACTTTTCAGAAATTTAATACCTCCAAATCGGATTGTGAAGATAGGATTACGGATTTGCAACATTTTGGAGGACTAATTAAAGGCGAGGCCAAACACATTTACATCGACTTAGCACGCTTCTGCTCAGATTTCGGGTCTATTTCTTTTGAGCTACTTTTCCAAAATGGCAAAACCAAAAAAATTAAGTGAAATAAAATTTGCAGGGCGGCCTGGAGCTCACGTTTGAACCAAACGCTGCTCTTTAATTGCAGCAAGCTCTCCCCAAAAACCCCTTTCAGCCAACTCAGCGACCCGAGCGAGACGCGGCTCTCCCCTCCGAGCAACTCCTGAGCCCGGGGCCCGGGCGACGCCGAGAGAGACAATCGCCCAAGTTTGCAGGGGCCTCGAGGCCTGGCGGGGCGGTCCGGGGGGCGCCGAGCCCGTGTGCCCCACAGCCCCCGCCCGCCCCGCGCGGCCCCCGCAGCCCTCGCCCGCCGCGGCGCCCGCTCACTCACCACGTACGAAGAGAAGGCGGCGGCGGCGGCGGCCGCGGGGTCGGCGCCGTACTGGAGGTGCGAGTTGTAGCCCGGCGAGGGCGCCGTGAAGGCGGTGGAGCCGGCGTAGGGCGAGAACGCGGAGCCCGACGACGAGCGGCCGAGCTCATCCGTGCGGGGCCCCGAGATGACGCTGGTGCTGTACGCCGGGCACGAGTAGAGCGCCAGCGAGGCGGACGGCTGGTACAAGTAGCCCTGCGGGTAGGACATGGCCACACACGGGCATGGGGCGCGCCGCGCCGCGGCCGCCAACGAGCCGGGCGGCGCCCTGCGAGGGCGAGCGGGCGGGCACCTGGCCTCCGGCTGCCCCGGGCCGCCGCTCCTCGGGCCCCGGCTCCGGGCTCCGGCCCGCGGCGCCTCCTCGCTCGCTTCCCGCGCGCCTCCGGCTGCGACCGCCGAGCCCGCTCCTCTGCGCGCCTCGCTCGCCCCGGCTGGGTTTCCCCCCCTCCCTTGCTGCTTTCTCTTTTTCCCCCTCGCTCTTTGCACTGGGGGGCTCTGCTTTTGGCTTCGCAAAGGTCCTGCCAAGATGCTAAGTTGGAAATTGAGGATTCTGACGCCTTGTGCGCGCCTGAAGCTCCTCCTTCCCGGGGTGTAGTCGGTGGGAGGACTGGCAGGAGCCTCTGGGCGGCCGCAGCCAACCCGGCCGCCAGGCGCGCCTCGCCCTCTCCCTCTTCCTCTCCGGCTCCCTCTCCCGCTCGCTGGCGCTCCCCTCGCCCCTCCCTCGCGCCCGCCTCTCCTCCGCAGCCCTCCTTTCCCCCCTCCTCTTTTTCTTCCCCCTCCCCTCTTCTCCTCTCCCCTCCCCTCCCCGTCTCTCTCGCTCTCTCTTTCTCTCTCTCTCTCTCAGACTCTCGAGCGCCGGCCCCAGGATGACAATCACATCCCAGGCGCCCCGATCTCTTCCAACTTTCCTCCCCTGCTCATTTGGGGTGGAGCGGCACTTCCGACGCACGGCGGGCCCTGGTCGCGGGTCGGGCCGCTCCGAAGCACAAAGGGACCGAGGCCGCGGACTGCGCGCCAGCGGACGCGCTGCTCTCTCCTCGCCACAGTAAATCACGGAGTTAGCGGATTTCTTGTTCGCCAGGAGGCTGAGCTCCGAGACGGATCGCCGTCCACCCGCCCTGGCTTCTCCCCACAAGCCAGGGGGCCCGAGAGCGAGTTAGAGACCCGGAATGAAAGTCCCGGGGAGAGCCGGATGGATGCCCGCGTCCAGAGCGTAGGGAGTCCAGGATGACTGTCCCGGGCAGCCAGCAGCAGCAGGTGGGGGAGTGACAAGGCCTTGGACGTTTGCACGTCGCGGCCCAGCCTCCTTTCCACCAACTCCCTGCCAGATGGCGAGGGAGAAGACACCGGGGGGCCTGGGAGTACAGGGGTAACCTATTTTTTTTTAGAGGAGAAGTAGTGGCAGGAGCTGCCAGACGACGAAGCAGCTACACTGGAGTAGGTCTCCGGACCCCACTACACCCGCGCCCGCCCCGCCGTGCCTCGCTGTCTGTTTTTCAGGGCTTTCCCTCCGTAGCTGGCCCGGCCAGGCTGTGGTGGCGGTGGAGGGAGCGGGCCCCCTTCCCCTTCGCACTCTCGCACCCGCCCACGCTCCACTGCAAACACTTCGCCGAGCAGTGCCCAACCCAACCACTGTTTGTTCAGCGAGGCGCTGGCAAGGCAAACACACACAACTGAGTCACAGGCGGAGCGCTTGCCCACGACGGCCACGCAGTTAGAATGCAAAACAGACCCTCTGCGCGCCTCTCCTCCTCGCGCCGCCACCCGCCACAGAAGCCACAGACGCACTCGAACTCCGGGACAGACAGGGGCGCTGGTGAACCAGGACAGGGGTTGGCACAGTGTTGGGCACTCCGCTGGAGCTCAGTATATCAGGGACATTGTGGCCTTTCATGGTGGGGTCCCGCGCACGCTCAAGCATGACTCTACACAAAGTTTCTCGCAATGGCTCCGCAGATGAGATACGCTTTATTTCCCGAGCCCCAGACCCCGCACCCTTACCCACCCCGCACCCTCGCACTCGCTGGGCAGCGCGACTTCACGCACGCGCGCTGACTCCTCCCCGCCGTCACTCCTCCAGGCTCCGCCCCTCAAGCGGACATTCTCCGCGAAGCTCCTGGTCCGCCCCGCCCCATCCCTCCCAACCTCCACCTCTAATTGGACGCTGGCCTCGATTGGCCCCGCCCTCCGGCGACGTAAGTCCCCTTCCCTCCGAGTGGTAGCGCCGAGGGGCGGGGCGGGGCGTCGGCGCGCTATTGTCATGGAGACGGGAAGCCCGTGGTGGCGGCGGCGGGCACGGCCGGGCGCAGGCAGCTGCCAGTCGGCCGAGTGGGCGAGGCCGCGCGGCCCGGACGGCCCGAGCGGGAGGGAGCGCGCCGCCGGCCGGTGGCGGCTGTCTCCCGGCTCGGCCCAGGCCCGGCGGGCGCGGGCAGCGCCCCAAGCGTGTCTTCCCTGCTCCTTCCTCCCGCCTCTCGCGGCCCCTCCGCCCGCAGCGCCCGCCCTCGGCTCCGCCCGCCGCCGCCGCCGGCGCAGCCCCTCGCGGTAACGGTCGGTAGCGGCCCGCGCGCGCCGCCCGCCGGGGGCTCGCGCCAGCCACGAGGGAGCGTCCGCGGCCCGCGGCCCGCGCGGCGGAGGAGAGGTGAGCCCGCGTCCCCCGTGCCGGCGCATCCGCGTCCCCGCGTGGCCCCGATGGACGCCGCCGGGCGCCCCGTGGGCACGGCCCGCGGGCGTGCAGGGCGGGCCTCTCCTGCTGTCGCGGTCCCCGGGCGGGCGCGCGTGGGCGTGTCCCCTCCATCCACGCGTGGCGGCTTCACCCTCTCGGCTCTCGTCCAGGATGCTGGTTTCTGAAATGGAGCCATGGAGGTTTGTGCCACCGAGAATCCGAGTCTGTCACACAGACATCCTCATTACATCATCCTGCCACTCTGGGCCGCTGGGCTCTGCCCCCCTCCCCTCTCCCCCACCCCTTCCTTTTTACTGTCTTCTTTTTGGTGTCGGGGAGGACTGGAGAGAATCCTGAAAGATACTGAAGCATTGAGAATTTATGGTTGTGTTGCTGTGGTTGTCACCTCCGCTCTACGTCAAATTTAAGACTCATTTCTTAAGGATGTCTCTATTTTCTGCTTTATTTGCACATTGATGGCTCTGCTGCTCGGCTGGCCGCGGCCGCCGGCGTCTGAGATAGACTTGTGTTAATATGTGAAAGGGAAGAACTGATCATTAGCAGGCAGACGGGATTCAGATAGCATCTGGCGGGTTTTCTCCGTTTTCATGTAAAAGCTTTCACGTTTTTGCTGCTCAGCACGAGGTTTTAACTTTTTCTTTTGGTAGTGGTGACGATATCTTCCCCTCTCCGCCTCTTCTTCCCCGTTTGTCCATCAGCTTTCCCGTTTGGGAACCTGCTTACTTGTTAGCAGAAGTTCGCTGGGCTCTGGTCACTGAAGCCTTCTCCCCAGCAGAGGTGGGAGCTCTCTTCTCTCGTATGCAAGGTTACCAAAAGGACTGTTTGTTTTTTTGTTTTTGTTTTTGTTTTTTTTTTTTGGCTTAGTATTGCATTTGTATCTTTCTGAACATTTTAACTTAGACTAGGGATAGGTATGCCCTGGTTGTTTTTAACGTAGGACTTCAAACAATTCTGATTTTTTTTTTAAACTTGCTAAGGGTTTATTGGTTTGTCATGTCTGCAACGATCCAATCATGCACAACTCTTAAAATTTAAAGCTTTCAAATAAGATCCACAATTGTATTGCCAAGACATGGCTGAGAGCTTGCCCTTGGAGTTTTGGCTGTGCAGTTGTCATTGTTTAAATCAAGTGCAAAAGAGGTTATTCCTGTTTATTTAGTGTAATAACTGTTTACAGTTAAAACTTTAAAGACTCATAAAAGTAGGGCTGCTGTATTTTACAGATCTCATCCTCCTTGTGGGAGAGACACACCACCACCCTAGGAAAGGCAACAGATTGTTCCTGTCATATCGCTTTGCTGTTTTGGCGTGTACTTAAAGGATTATGATTGATAAGGCTGTCTTGCCAGAGAATGTTGACACAGGTGTGCATCGTTATCTTAATTAAGATCCTGAGAAAATGTTGTCTATAAAATGGTGACATAAGAAGGGCGGCATATTTTTGTACAGTTTTGCTTTTGGAGAATTTAATTACACTCGAAACGTGTCTTTGAGCTTCCAGATTTTGTGAGCACTTTGGCAACAGGACTTTTAGAGAGAAATGATAGTTTAATGTTAAGCATTCTGGCATGTACTAATACTACTTGTGGCTTTTTGGCAGTGCCTTTGTCGGCTTTCTTTGTGCTCTATCTTTGTGGAATAATGGTGACTAATTTAGAAAGAAAAGCAGAAGTACGGCAGCATGTTATTAAGCAAACGTTTAGTAGTGTTCAGAGTAAATCTAAAGAGGAAAGCATGCTTAATGTGCAGAAACAGGGACACAATAAAAAGGAAAATATATGAGAAATTTATGCCACTTCATTTTTTGGAAAGCAGTCTCCTGGAATGTTTTAATGATCTAAAACAATTTCTTTTTTCATATCATCAAGTACCTAGCTACCTTGTTTATGGAGTGCCTTGTTTTTTATTTCCAGAAATAGAAGGAAACTGTTTTATTTCTTCCAAAATATTATTCTGCCAATTTGAGTTGATGAGCAAGGGAAGACCGTGCATTTAGCCTCTTATTAGTATAGGGATCTGAATCATAACCTGGGCGAGCACTAAAATAATATTACTGTCCCGTCCTTCAAATCTCTGAATGCAAAAACAATAGCAAGACGGATGTGGTTGATTATATTACCGTTGGCTTACCCAGCACCTAATACCCTTTAACATAAGTATTGCGTTAAGATTTCCCCCCTCTCTTTGTAGCTCACGATTTCCTGGAAGCTGGCTGTCCATCAGTGTGTATGTAAGATGTGTGAATGTTTTTCTTTAATATTGAAACTTATTGTAGCAAGAGGAAATGAAAGTGGAGGAGGCCATAGGCGTATGATCCGACAAGCCAGGTGTGGAGTCACAGCTCATTTGTGAGTCCAAGGATAATTAGCTGGCTAGAATTACATGGCAGACCAAAATCAAAGAAAGACTTATTTAGATTTGTTTGGTGAAACTAAAACACGAGCATTAATTTTGAGATAATTGTTTCACTTATCCCCCAGCTCCCCCATCAACCTCTTTTTCTAGCAGCAAAGATCAGCATCCTCTGCTGTCATCTATGTAGTATTTTCACATTTGATGTGCTGTGTTCAAAGAAATGAAATAGGGATATGAGCTAATTACCTATCATCTGTTTTAATGAATAAAGCCAAATAATTATGAATATATTTTTGCATTATAGAAATCCTAGGAAAAATTTAAGTGTTCTCCAGTTGATAATGTGCAGTTAAGTGAAATCATATGCTCCTGAGTGAATTAAACATGTTCTTTAAAATAGAGTATGAAAACACTATCATATTTTGGAATAATGCTTTAACTCCGAGATAGCACAGCCTGTTTTGTTTACTGGTACCTCAGTATCTTTGTATATTTCCTTCAATTTCTACATTGTGTTGGCTTCTGTATTTTTAACATCTTTTTAGTATAATTGTTAGCCGTTTTATAGAGAATAATTGTTCTTAATAGACTAGCAGCTGATGCAACTCCAAGAAGATATAAAAGCTTGGAATTATTTTTTTTCTCATCCAATAATGACACTGATTTGCTTTCACAGCATTGCTGTAAAGTGTGATACTCATGACTTATTTCTGCATAAATCTGCAGTATTTTTATAGCTAGAACATACCTAAGTACCAGTTCAGCTTGGCAAATTAACTTAGATGCTTCAGAATTGAAAACCAGTATATTCTAATGTAGTTTGAGTTTAAGTCTTTATTAGTAAGGATGCACTTAACATTTGTTCGGGAGAAGGGAATATAATTTTCTCCTGCAGTTGTCATTTATATAATCCATTTTTCTAGCCTTTTCTCAGGCTAATGATATTCCACACCTTGATACAGCCTTTATTTGTTTATTTGCAGTAATATGGGGTGATACCTTGGAGAAAATTAGATTAGATATTCATATCTAGTATCCCCAAAGTATTTAACTAGTCTTCTGTGTTTCCTTAAACAGAATCATATCCATTTTCTGTGTAGGTGGTAAGTGTGATGCTTCTATAATACATTTGGATGTTTTCAGCTAAGTTCACTCTGGACTCTGGGGCTCCTCCAGATGTTGGCTGAAATTTGTCCTTGCCCCTCCCCAGGCTCCTGCACAAGTGAGTGTCTGCACACGGTGTGCTGTGTGCGGAGTAAACCCAAAGTAACGTCCGTGTTGGCTTTACCAAAGTATTTACGTTGGTAATAGGGACTAAGTACAGAATGTAGAGATTGTCACTTGAGGCCTTTGATTATTAAAATTTTATTAATGCATTAAACAAAGTTTCCGTAAATAGAAAATTTTTGATTCATGGAAATCCAGTGAATAATTTATTTTTAATGATATCGTTGGGAAGTGAAATTTATAAACTCAGTGCTTTTCATAAAAATCAAGACTAAGGTTATGATATTTTATAGAAACAGAATTGTTACTTAAAGGAAATAATCTATTTATACCAAATTACAGATTTTGATTATTTTCATTACCCAGTTCTTTTAAGAATAAATTTAGTGGGAGTATCAGCTTCAGTCATAGGCACCAAACTCTCTTAGTGACAGAGTGCCCAGGTGTGTGTAAAACTTGTCATTTCTCATCAAAATAAGGTGAGATGAGAAAAGCTATGAGAAAAAATTACTTTGCAGAATATTCATGTTGTCTAGTGAGGAGAGCAAGGAACTGGGTGTAGTGATAGAGAACATTTTGTTAAGTAAAAAAGATGGTTGTATGGCCAAAAAAAGTAATTTTATGGAAGCCAACTCTAGTTAGTACAGCCTGCAGTAGACCGAATGCTTCTCTGTGAATACTTTCAGAGGCGTTAAAGTGATTTCTAATGTCCTGGGAAGCAAGGTGTAATTGTTTTTAAACTAGTTATGTTCCCCTATCACTGAGTCATATGGAGAAGAGGTTTCACGTCTGACTAAGAGCTCAAGCATTACAGCAAGTTAGAAAATATACAGCACAGATAGAAAGAAAATATTAAGCAGTGAGCAACCTGATTTCTCTTTGTTTGCCTTTAAGCTCAGTCTTTTTGTTTTTAACCACGTGTAAAGTTGAATTTCAAAGACAGGAAGATTGGGGGTTTTTTTCTTCCTAAGGATAAACATAGGAAAAAATCTAAACATGTAAACAAATTGGTTGAGTTTTATATCTGTTGTCCACCAAAATTTATTATTCATTCATATTTCATGTGTATTAATAGTATTCAAAGTATTAAAACTAATTCTCCTTTTAAATAAAATAGGTGTGGGGTTCCCCACTCTTTTGAAAATATGAAGAAAACGTGCTTTCAACAGTAATGGATTACGGTTGATTAATTGAGAAGGTTGTACTAAACGTTCTCTAGTGGAAACAGCTACAGTATGCTTTTTGAGAAATGTATCATTCAGGAATAAATCAATTGAAGTATTGGTAATTAAATTGTAATTCCGTGAAGGAAGGAAGTGGTGGGAAAGATGAAGCTAACTATTGCTGTTTTTCTTTTTAAGAACCTACAGTTCATAATGGAGCTACTGTACTGGCTGTGGAAGGAGGAGATTCTGAAGATAGGGAGGTAATATTATCTCTTTTAAAAGAATTCTTTCCTCTGTAATCCCGAGCCTTTATTACATATAAGAACTTTATCTAGTACACAGCAGTTTCTTTAAATTCGGGGTATGAAAACGGTGTGACTTTCCCGCACGGAGTTTGTGAGCTGCTTCTCGAGGGCTCTGGGCTGTGTTGGGAGAGCTGAGGAATCTCATCTAGGCGTGCTCAGCACCCTTAAAATAGCTGCTTTCTGAGAACGCGGCCTGTGATGGAGGCCCGCGCAGTTCTGCTGGCTTTCCTTTCCGCCTGGTGGACGTACGGTACGTGCAGCTAGCGTGTTGCTCAGCCGTCCTGGTCGCCCTCCCAGGCTTCGTGCCTTCTCTGGGGGATTGCGCTCTGCAGGGCCATTTCCTGGCGGCCACAGCCAGACTCTGAGTGGGAGCCTTGGTGGTGGACAACTGGTTGCAGAGCTCTGCCAGGGAGTGAGCTAGGCCCAGCCTGGGCGGCTCCCGTGGGCTGGAGGCCGGGAGCTGGTACACATGGTGCTTTTCCGGGTTCACAGCTTTAGGTCCCTGTCCATTTTTCGTGTCATCCTGGGCTCCGGTGACACTTCCCTCTCCTCTCGCTGGGTTGGCTTGCTGCTTCCTTTGCAGCTGTCACCAGGATTCTCGTGGAATGGAAGCTGCTTTATTCTGGACGATGTCTTTGATATTTACCCATGTGCTTTTTCAGTTTCAAAAACCTAATGTTGGTGTTAAAGAATGAATCTAAGAGTCTTGAGGAACAACAGTTACGTTCAATTTGTATCAATAAGAAAAGCTTTTATCTTCTTATGCTATGTCGCCATATTGCATATGCAGGTTAAATTGAAAACAGAGTAAAACCCTTTTATAAAAGACCAATTACTGTGTCTAAGAATGTTTATGCAGGCTTAAATTGTGTACTGGTATTTATATCTATTTTTTTTCCTTTTTAAGAAAAACAATATACTTTTCTAGTAAACAAAAATAACTACTCCCTGAACTGTATCTATTGGATGGATATTAATAGAACAATAAAGGGCTTCATGGTGTCTAATTATACAGTTAGGAAATGGTAAGCAATGTGGTGGCTAAAATCAGTTTCTTCCATTCAAAAGGCCAATATACATTTAAAAACAAAAACCTTCGGGAAAAAGACTCTTTAAATCAAATAATGTTTTTGGTTAACACAGCAGCAAGGGGAAATATACCAAGCTCAAATTCTTTCATTAATGCCTGGGCAGAGGTTATAAGCAGCTGAGGAAGCCATTGAAGTGGAGCCTAGAAAAAATGATGATATCAAAGTGATTACTTGGAAAGCAGTTTACATTTGCAAAACAATTCAATATTATGACCTTGACCAACTTTTACACCTCATATACTTGGGTTATTACTCCAGCTTTTAAAATATCAGTCTACGGTACAGCTTGTGTATGGAATGCAAGGGTACTTTCGAATTGACCAGGTCTTGCTGGTCATCTTAAAATATGCTACAATATTGCAAAATTGAAATGTAATGTGTATTAATATAAAGAAAGAATAAAATTTAATATCTGGGTAACTGAGACCTTTAAACCTACTTTAAAAGTATAATCTTGACATCTGTGACACTATCTTTTGTCTGTGTTATATAGATAGAATTATAGATATTCTACAACCCAAGTGTCTTATTTATTAATTCCAAATTTTATTCTCTATAATGGACTTTTAAAATAAAAGGTATATGTGCTTTAGAGAGTCAAATTTTGAGTCATGGGCTGATTTATTAAGCAGTAGTACATAAAAAATCAGCTTTGATTAATTTAGGACTGTGAAAGGAGGCAGGTAAAACTGTTTTCAGCTGGACTTTACTAATGCAGCAACCATTTAAATTAAATGTTTGTTAACATAATAGTGATGGCATTTTCTCCTCCCCCTCCTTGTGGTTTTGTCCAACTAGATGTTACAGTGGCAGTTGCACTGACTGTTAAGTGTTTAAATGATGACACCATTATGTGAAGTGATTCTGAAATGAGAGATTCCAGCCAAGCATTGCATCTGCTCCCGTCTCCTTCACGTCATACTCTCTGGCAGTACAGATTATGATTGATTTGTTTGTGACAGATTGTAGGAAACAGTCATTGATTTTTCAATATTTTACCTTAAAATTATTTACAGTTGTAACCATGGGGAGGTATTTCCATGGGCTGTCAGCCCCTGAAAGACTAGGATAATATTCCCTGCTCTCTGACAAGACAAATTACCTGTAATGAGTGCAGTAGCTGAAGGGTATACTTTTATTTTAAAATATGTCAATAACCCCAGTGACTAAACGAATATTGATTTAGCATAATGAAGCCTGAGTAATGTGAAAATGAGCTTTTTCAAGGAGCATGGTAAAGACTTTCTTTTTAGCTGGTTCTAAGAAGCTTTTCATTCTTTTCAGCTAGCTGGTGGAGAGGAGTCTTCTGTGCAAACCATCAGGAATGATAGGTTGTTTGTGATAACCAGGGTCCAAATATTTTGCCCTTGCTTTTATCGATTCTTTTTCAAATCTTATTTGGAGTCTTACTTTAGTCATAGAACGGCTACTGGTTTGCTTGATCTTATCTTTACCTGATTGAATATTTTTTCCATTTCAACGTATTTTACATTGGAACCTCCAGTAATGAATATTAAAATAGAACTATATGTACAGTCATTTGTAGATGACATAATAATTATCTTAAGACATCTCAAATGGGTTATTGTAGTATTTAATGTGCCGTATTTCATGGTGGAATAGTCCCCAGTCCCGGGACATCAGATTGCTCTCAGTGGGAATGAAGATTAATGTACTTACGTCATGATGTTTTAGGCATCAGTGCATGTTTTTATTTTTGTCGGAATTTTCTCCCTTTTTTAATGTAATTCTCAACTTTTTAAGGATTAAGATCCCAATACATAAGGTCCTTCAAATGAGAATGATAGGGAAGTATATAGCTTTATTTTATAGTCCCTCAAGGAACCTGAAGATTCTATGCCTGAATATGTATCTCCATATCTAAGTCAGTGAGGACAAGATAGGGTAAACAATGCCGGTGATATATAGCAGAAAAGTAGGCATGTGAGCAGGATGTCAGACTGACGTTTCATGGGAGCCTAACGTATTTTATAACTAATAGTAATAAAATCTTACTAAAAGCAATAGGTAAAGTCTCTTTAGAAATTAAGAATGAGTTGTGATTTAAAGGAAATTCAGATGGCTCCTTGTGAGTGCTAGTTCTCTTGGAGCGTGGCGTTGGACATGTTGCAATAAAATGAAAAGTATAAACATACTTTTAATGGAAAAAAGGATGAACTGTAGAACAAAAAATACTGTTTTCTTTTTCCCCGGAATTTGCCTAAGGGCATGACACAGACGCTCTCTGTCCCTCCCCTGCTTTCTGTCCTGCAGGAAGCTGGCTGCTTGAGCAAATCTCCTGGTCCCCTGGTTTCAAATGCTGTGGGAGTTCATTTCTTTGTCGCCCCTCCCCAAATCCTTTCCCTTTTTCTATGAAAGGATCTTTGAAAATAAAAATATGAGGGATGCACCATCATCATATATGAAACCGGTGGCCCAGATTCTTCAGCCATTCATTTAGTGTGTAGTTCTGAGTGGATGGAGCGTCCACAGACCTCGCCCAAGGAGCAGGCCCATCCATAGCTAGCCCTGCGGGAGAAAAAGGGACCAAGATTTTCCCTCAATAGTTTTTTAAAATAAAACAAATTTCTTCAGACAAATCCACGCTCAGGAAAGCATCTGTGTTGTCATCCAGTTTATCTTGGAGTAAAATAATAACTGTGTTACAGTCAGCACCTCGTGACCCCATCGTTCCTTTAATCCCGTGTGTTCATTTCACAGTACATGTGTAGACCTATTTACCTGAATTAAATTTAATAAATGTGTAGATAAAGTAAAGCTTTTTCTGGGGAAATTCTTCTCTTTTGGATACTGTGCCCTTCTCCGTTTCTTGTCTCCCCTTGAAAAGAATGTCCTGCCCTTGTTCTCCTTTAGGGAAAAACTATTTATGTAAAGTGTTTTTAAATCATGCAAGTTATTGCCTGGGGTTGGTTAAAACATTTATTTTTTGAAAAGGAGAAAATGCCCTCGTCGTAAAAATCTTTCTTGTATTTGTATCTATTAAGATAAATAGTTGACTTTGATACGGTACATACCGATCTACTTAGTTAATTTTTTTCCAGAATTCATTTTACTGTGTTTGGTCTGACCTTCGATGATAACTTAATATAGAAACAAATTAGCATATAATTCTATTTTCCACGTGACCTCAGCCAGTTGCGGAATTGTACCACCACTTTTGGGGAGCAATTTGATAGTTTATGGAGACTGTAGCTTTAAGTGTTTGCAAATGTTCAGTGTGTCCTCACTAATGTGTTATCGAAATGTTTTAAAATAAGCATTTAGAGGAAATACTCACCCCTATTACGAAGTTATTAAAATGCCTCCTAAAGGTAGCATTTTTAATTAGTGTACAGAATTGATTAGTGATTTGTCTTCCCCTAGCATGAAGCAGCGCGGCGAAGTTAAGTGCGGTCGGTGAAGTATAAGATATTAGGGATTGATGGTGACAGTGATCGTGACAACTAAATGGATTTTTTTTTTTCCTTTTAGATTCAGCTATCGGTCTTTGAAATTTCCTGTGGTCTGTTCATTCTAGATGCAAAGGACATGGAAAAATCAAGTGCTCAAGTGGTTTAAATATGTTTGGATGTTCCTATTTATAGACTACAGCATTTTTCCAATTAAAATCCTCAGTTGTCATGCAGAAGAAGGTTATGTTTTTCTTGATCACCACTTTTATTTGAAATGCTTAGTATTGTAGAGTATCACCATTTTCTGTTTTAGTCAAAAGTATAGAAAAAATTAAATCAATTTTATATATTGAATTTTTTTCTAAAATGTCTTTATTGGATTGAACGAATGTTTATACCTGAAAAAAAAAGGGTTAAAAAATGCCTTTCTCCATCCTAGCAATTCTTCTGGCAATCTGATATTATTAGAGTAGGTTTAAAATCACCTTCTAACATGACTCTGGTATATTCTTGGGAGAAAAAAAGACTTGAAAGGCATCTGTATATATATTTTATTCTCCATATTAGTCTCCCTGGAATAGAACATTTTTTCCTGAGACAAATCTATTAGCTCAACTCAGATACCAGAAAAAATTGCCCTAACTGGCAGAGCATTTGTTATGGGTTTGAATGTTTGATTTACATAAAGAAGGTTGACATCCATTTCTTTCACAGAGTTCTTACATTTGGGTAGAATAATGACAGGTTGCCTTGCCATTGGGAAATTCCTTGTTGTGGCCTTTATGGCAGCTGTAGGAACACGGAAGGACTCCTCTGTGGCAGGCAGGCCTCCGGCCTCTGTGGTGTGAACACTGAGAAAGGGGTCTGTCTGGCCGGAGAGAGCCCCTGGCGAGGGAGCTGGGCAGACTCACAGATGCTGATGACGCTTGTAGACGCTGCTGGGAGTTGCTGTTTTGTGAGTGACCCAGATTGTACTTCATCCACTTCTGTAGTTTTTACAAAGGGTCAAAGTGCTGTGATGAATTCTTAAGCTCAGATCTCAATGTGGCAAAATAAATTTATTAGGCTAGTAGAGTATTTCTGTTTTTATTTTTAATTAAACTTTGTATTTTGAGAGAATTATAGGTTTCACATGCAGTTGTACTA
The DNA here is from genome assembly GCF_037783145.1 of Equus przewalskii. Classification (NCBI taxonomy): domain Eukaryota; kingdom Metazoa; phylum Chordata; class Mammalia; order Perissodactyla; family Equidae; genus Equus; species Equus przewalskii. Next base: position 7,091,718 of record NC_091833.1, on the reverse strand, counting down.
AGGAATGGAGAGGTCCCCCTGCACTTTACCCAGTTTCCCCCAACAGTAACATCTTGCAATATCTAGTGTAATATTACAGCCTGGACGTTGACATTGATACAGTCCAGATACAGAACATTTCCATCACCACAAGCACTCCTTGAAGTGCGTTTTTAAATGCGTACTCCCTTCTCTCCTGCCCCCCCTCATCCCCTCCCCACCTTAACCCTAGCAACTACTAGTCTGTGCTGCATTTCTATAATTTGTCTCTTTAAGAATGTTATATAAATGAAATCATATAGTTTGTAACCTTTTGGAATTTTGGCTTTTCTCAGCATAATTTTCTGGAGATTCGACTTGCCTGTATGAAGAGTTTGTTCTTTCTCAGTGTTGGGTAGTATTCCGTGGTCTGGTTGTCCCACGGTTCGTTTAACCGTTCACCATTGGGGCTGTTGGGAGCTTCAGTGTTGTTTTTGGGTTTTGACTATCATGAATAAAACTGCTGTAAACATTCTTGTGCAGGTTTTTGTGTGAACGTAAGTTTTCATTTCCCTGGGATAAGTGCCCAGGAGTGCAGTTGTGGCTCATCTGATAATTACATAGAGAACTGCTTTTTGAAACTCACCTTGATTCTGTGTGTGTGGAAGCGGAGACAAGGAGGACATCCACATTTTTGTGGCATTTTTACTTTAACTGCATTTGTTTATGATTTTAAAACATACAGACTATCTTAAATAACGTGTAGCCAGATATCCAAAAACATTTTCCACAACCTAGATTCTGTTCTTATTTTTGAGTAGTGCTTTTGAAAAAAATTGCTTCTTTTTTGGGGTAAAATGTTTGTGTAATGGAATAAAGGGAGACATACACTATAGAAAAGATGTTGCAAAGCTGACAGGTTACTTGGAAAAACTGGGGGATTTTCCAGGTGTTGACAGAGACCTGACATTCCAGAATGCCTTGTGATAGTTTCTGAATTGAGAGACTAGCGTTTGTCACTGTCCTCTCCCCCATAGTTTTTGTGTGTAGAATTAAGTCACTATCTTTACAATTTGTGTTCAGTAGAATTGCATTTAACGCTCATTTAGTTCAACTCTATACACTTAGTAGGAAAAAGAGGGAAAGAAGAAACGAAAAGTATCTTTTCCTAGTATGGCTCCTGAAAATGCAACTACTTTACAGATGCTTAATGGGAGAAACGGCTTAGTTCCAAACCTGGAAATTATACTGTTATGCTTACTGAGACTTAGTGAGGTATGTACAAAACCATCTGTGCTATATTTCTAGGGAGACCCACTGGAAAGATTTTCAAGGGTAATTTTTACTCTTATTTTCTACCATATATATTGACTTTAGAACTCTCACTGAAGATGCAGTTCCATTTCTTTTTTAGAAACATTGGATATCATTAGCTAGTTATGGTGATCTTTCTAACAAAAGCCAATATTATCAATCTTTAGCTTTTTTGAGTGAGACACTAGGCTCTTTCAATCTTTCAATGCTTCTAAATGTAATTTCACCTTTAGCCCATTGTGGTCATGACCATAGTGATATAAATGACATAAGATAATAAAATAGTCCTTGCCCTTAAAAATGACCTAAATAAAAGATATGTGTACACTTGGAATCTTTAAGTATCAGTGGTCACTGGTCATTAAGCAGCAATGGAAGCGCCCCAGGTTCCAGCAGTTCTAGGCGCTGGGAGCTAACAGTAAAGAAGAGCAACACAGCCCCTCTTCTCTTAGCCTGGTTTTCATGGCTCTTTGCTTGCGGGGTGGGGAGAGGAGAAAAGTAAAAAGAAAAAGAGAGAGACCAACATGATTATGTGTTAGTACAAATCCAGAGCCTTCACGCTTCAGGAGAGAGACCAGGGAGCTGGGACCCTGGAGCAGGCCTCACAGAGAGCGGCAGGCTGGAATTCTGCAGGAGCGCTGTGCGCCTGTGCGATGTGGAGAGGGCGCCCATCGGAAAGGGGAGATGAGCTGCAGTGTGGTTGGTTGGAAGTGCAGTGGAATCTGGTCTGGCTAGAATTTCCTGGGGCATCAAAGGGCTATGTCACTGCCCCAAAGTATATTTAACAGCTTGCTATGTTTTAGGAACTTGCCAGAAATGCAGCAAGCTTTTTTTTGAGTAATGTTTGAATTTAAATATGTGGATTTGAGTAAAAAAGCAAATGGATACTCTTCCGCCTAAAACTAGGGCTTGGAAATATATTTCAGGTAATGAAGCTCGATCTGTTTGTATGTGTCTATGTATAAGACAGAATATTATTTTCCTCCTTTTATGTTTGATAAGGAATAAGATGTTTTATACTTTTCTGGGGTCTTAAATGCATTATCTATAAGACCATAATACTTTTGAAAATTTTTGTTTATTTTAGGCGTAAAATAACAAAAGAACTTAAAGTTCTTTTGGAAGAGCTCCAAAGTTAAAATTGCAAGATCTCATATAGATAAAAAGTTTCCTAAAGAATAGTACATTTGTAAGATTATATAGAGAGCTGATGGCTTTGCTAAGAAACTATTTTGAGCAACCTAAAAAAATACAACTATTTCTGTGCATTTTTCTTAAAGTGTTCAAGGTAGTAAGAGAGAGAAGAGCCTTTTCTAAATATGCATGCAATTTTAGGGGCTGAAGTAGGAAGCTCTAATAGACCGAGGTCCCTTTAACTTGAGACCTTGGAAAAAGGAAGAGATGGAAGGGTCTATTAGAGTTTCTTTGAATTTATATGAATCATAGATTTGACCAAAGTGGTTACAAAAGGCATCAAAAGTAAGATAATCGGGATTTTAAATGTAATAATATCGATTCCAATATCCTCAACTCTATGGCATTGCCAATGAGGAGGCCAAAATGCATTGTGTTTTGTGAAAGGTTGGTGACTTGAAAGTTCAGAGTGTATGTAATGACCAGGCATTGTGGAATCATCTTGTAATACTGTTTAGCAGTTAAAAAAATAAAAGGAAAAGAAAACGGTGCAATTTTGGACAGTTTTTTAAAAAAAATTTTACAAATCCTGCAAATCATAGGTTGGTTACCAGTAGACTTCCTGACTCGGCCATGATTGCTGTATTCTCTGTGTATTCCTTTAAAACACCAGGCACTTTATAATTTTGTCTATAATTGTTTATGTATATTTTCTCCACAAAATGTGTTTAGGGCAACTTATTGCTGAATTACCTTAACCCACTTGCCATCTTTAAACTTCGTGTATGAATAAGTGTCAGCTGCAAGACGCGCTAGGACACTATGTAATTTTTTCCAGGAGCCTTCTTATTCAAAATACCTTTCAAACTCAGTGCATAAAAATAGCATGCTACTTCCAGTTGCAGGCTTTTGAAGCTGGAGAAGACTTGTTTTTCACATGAAGAAACTGAGTCTCAGGAAGATGAAATGACTTTCTGTTAAGTGATAATGAGGATCTTTAGACTCCAAAGCAAATGCTGCCAACTTGAAGATGCTCGTCCCCAATTCTGGAAATTCAATTTACAGATGCTTCTATCACAATCCTATTCTTAGTAATGTTTTATTCTATAGACGTCAGAAATAAATGTCTACTTGCCATCTGTACGTGTCATACAAACATTTTGGCTCCAAATACAAGTACAAGTAACAAGTTAATATGGATACAAGTAGCAAGTTAAAGTGTATTGATCTCAGAACTGAGTTTTAACCAATAGAATGTTTCGTTTATTCATTGCTATTTCTGCATACCTGCTGTGTTTTAGCATTGTGATAAATCTGGGAATTAAATATGAATGCAGCATGTTTCCTGAATTCAGCAAAGTGCACTTTGGGCTCAGGCCTGGAGATGAGATGGTGAACAGCATGCCGTGTTTGCCCTTGTGGAGCTTGGAGCTTTAGCATCTACAGTGGAGACAAGGCATACACAGACCATTTCAGCACAGCATGCTGAGAGGGAAAGGCTGGGTGCTGTGGGACCACGGGGGCACAGTCCTAACCGAGCCTGACAGAGGGTGGGCAAGGTCAAGGAAGGCCTCCCAGAGAAGGGGGCATTGGAATTGAGCCCTGAAGGAAGAGGGCTTCACACGGGGGAGCACAGGCCAGGCACAAGAGCGAGCAGGGTGCATTTGGGGGTCTGCGAGGAGTTTGGGAGCTGCAGGAGGGATGTGTGCAGAGGTGGGAGAGAGAGAGGAAGAGGGGCCAGGCTGCAGAGGGCGTTCGTGTGCCTGCCGGGGAGCTTGGGCTGCATCTTTCCTTCGCCTGAGGAGCTCTGTGCTGAGAGATACCACTTTTGGGTGGCGGGTGGGATGCAGTGGAGGCCAGCAGGCTGGGACGGTGAGAGACCAGTTAGGTGATCTTTGCAAGTAATTGTTCAGGTGAGAGAACAGTTGCCTGAGCCGAGAGAGCGGCCAGGGGAAGGGGCGAGGCTGTGGGATTGATGGGGGAAACTAAGATGCGGAAAGTAAGAGGAGTGAGGACTGGTGACACACGAAGGTAAAGGCGTCCCGTGTCAACGAGGCTGTCCAGAGGCCTTCAGCAATGAGGTGGTGGCGGTGGTGGTGTGAGACGGGGAGCCGAGGAGAAGCAGGTCTGATGGGGAAAAGACACTCTGTGGGCGGGGCAGTTGCTTTGGAGGCGCTGCTAGAATATCCAAGGGGCTTGCAACTCACAATCTAGCAGCAGGCCGGGAACATTCTTTCGTACTGGTGCAACTTTTTTTTCTCTTAAAGGGCAGATTTCTCAAAAAATGTGTTTTCTTTCATTATTAATTTTTTATTGTTGTATGATGCAGTTGTAATTATCCTGTGAAAAGAAAGTCTGAGATGAACTGTTCAGTATTACTGGGCAGGGCTTTTTTGAAAAGCATAGGTTCAGAAGTGTGTAAAGGAAGGAAAGTGAGTGTTCCTAGCTGCAGTTGTCCCCAAACATGTCAGTGAATTAAGTGCACTAAATTTCAATTGTGCCTGGAGATTTAAAGAGAGAGAGGCGAAACATTTCCAAGAAAAAAGCTCTGGAGAATATTTTTGTTTTTAGAAACTTGATGAGTTTGAATTACAACATATACTTAAGTGATTAGTATGGACTGTTACCTGGATCTTATTACCTCAAACATTCATTCCCTAAGTACTTACTTGGCACCTACTAGGTCTTAGGTACTAGACAGTGTGGGCCACAGAGTAGAGGCCACAGTGGGCGTGGTCCTCCCTCACAGAGTTTAGAGTCTAGCTGGTAGATTAGAAATCCTGAAGGTAGCTTTTTATGATATTCCTGTCTGTGTCTGCTTAATATAATTGACATACCTCATGAGGACAACTTATGACTCCGAAATCCCATAATAGTGAGCATTTATACCTCCAGAGGACACTGCCATGTTCACAGGAGGAAGAAAAAGAAAGGGTCAGGGCTCCTGGGACTTTCTGCCTGATGAGGTGGGGCTGGTGGAACTGTTCCTCATGGCAGGAACCTGGAGCGGGTGTGGACAGTCGCTCCTGGCTATTCCCGAGGGGCCTGAGAAGTTAAGATGGTTTGGTTGCCCAAAAGGGTAAGGATGAAAAGAGTTGAGATCGAATACGCTTGTTTTAGAGTTAGAAGGAAGTTGAAACTTGGTACTTCCTTCACATTTTGACTTTGAAAACCTTGACATCCATTGAGAAGCTGAACTATTGCAGACTTTTGATTTTAAAACCAAATTAGATCATTTTTTGAGCAAACCACAGCACATTTCTGTACCGTTTCTGTGCCCAACCTTACTTACTACTGTCCCTCATTTTTCAGGGGAATGGGTATCCCTTCTCCTGTCTAGCTAACCACTTGTTTTCTCTTTTCCATTTTCTCCTGATTTCTTAGCTCTCTTCCGGATCTTAACATCCCCGCTCTTCATTTCTCTTTCTCAATCACTCCCGTTCTACAAGTCCCCTCTAGACCTAGTCTCTTCCTCTAAGCGCCACTCGGAATCTTTTCCTTCTTAACTGCCGAGCTTGTAGAAGGATGCGTTTGTAGAAATGTGCTTATGGTAGCTTTCTCCACTCTCACTGTCCATTCGTCCCCATGCCCTCTGGTCTTCTAGTTATCTAAAGGCCTAGATCTCACCCGACCTAACCTCTCTGTGCACGTGACAGTGTCCTTGGCTTCTGAGATGCTGCTGTCCCTGGGTTCTTTGGCCCCTGACTGTCGCTTTTGCAGGCTCCCTCCCTTGGTGTGCCCCTCAAAGGTTGCTGCTCTCTGGGGCGCTGCCCTCTGCTTCAGTACTGCTCCCTTGCCTGAGCCCTGTCTCAGTTTCAGCTGTCTAGTGGGACAGCTCCTGATCACCCCTCCGCTGTCTGTTCTGCCCTGAGCCACCTTCTGTCTCTGCCCTGCTGAACGTTTCATCTTGGTTCATGGCATCACTCTTGCCCCAGTTACCAAATCAGGTCAGTGTTACTCTCATAGACTCTACCAGGTTAGGTCAATTCTTTATTCTAAAATTTCTCAAAATCCCCCACCTTAGTCTGTTCTCAGAGATACTTGGGGACACAGGGTTGAGGAATCAAGGTCTCTGTACCTCGAAAGTCCACAGTCTACAGTGCAACTCTAAATGTGGTCCATAGACTGTGACAGAACACAGCTCTTTACTTTGATAGACTTTATTTTTAGAGCAGTTTTGGTTCACAGTAAAAGTGAGCGAAGGTACAGAGATTTCCCAGATATCACCTGCCCCACACATGCACAGCCTCCCAATAAGCAGATCCCCCACCAGAGTGGTACATTTGTTACCATTGATGAACCTACATTGACACGTCGTCATCACCCAACGTCTATGGTTTACGCTATAGTCCACTCTTGGTGTTGTACTTTCTGTGGATTTGGACGAATGTATAATAACGTGTGCCCACCATTACAGTATCGTGCAAAATAGTTTCACTGCCCTGACGATTCTCTGAGCTCCTCCTATTCATCCCTTCCTCCCACTAATCCTAGCAACCCCTGATCTTTTTCTTTCTCCACAGTTTTGTCTTTTCCAGCTGTCGTATAATTAGAATGAAACAGTATGTAGCCTTTTCACATTGGCTTCTTTCACTTAGCAATGTGCATTAAGTTTCCTCCATGTCTTTTTGTGCCTTCGTAGCTCATTCCTTATTAGGGCTGAGTAATATTCCATTGTCTGGATGGACCACAGTTTATCCACTCACCTAACGCAGGACATCTTGGTTGCTTCCAAGTTTTGACAATTGTGAATAAAACTGATATAAACATCTGTGTGCAGGTTTTTGTGTGGACACAAATTTTCCACTCTTTTGGGTAAGTACCAAGAATCGTCATTGCTGGATTGTACGGTAAGAGTATTTAGTTTTATAAGAAGCTGCCAAACTGTCTTGCAGAAGTGGCCGTACCACTTTGCATTCCCAGCAGCAATGAATGTGAGTTCCTGTTGCTCCATATCCTTGTCAGCATTTGGTGGTGTCACTGTTTGGGATTTTGGCCATTCTAATAGGTAGGTATTGGTATGTCATCATTCTTTTAATTGGCATTTCCCTGATGACATATGGGGTGGGGCATCTTCCCATGTGCTTATTTGCCATCTCCATATCTTCTTTGTGGAGATGTCTGTTGAGGTCTTTGGCCCATGTTTTGATTGGGTTGATCATTCTCTTATTGTTGAGATTTGAGAGTAGTATGTATGTTTTGGATAACAGTCCTGTATCACATGTGTCTTTGCAAATGTTTTCTCCCAGTCTGTGGCTTGTCTTCTTGTTTTTCACAGAGCAGAAATGTTTCATTTTAATGAAGTCCAGCTTCTCAATTCTTTCTCTCATGGATCGTGCTTTTGGTGGTATGTAAAAAGTCATCATCAAATCCGAGGTCACCGAGATCTTCTGTTATCCTTTAGGAGCTTTATACTTTTATGTTTTACATTTAAGTCTGTGACCTATTTTGAGTTAATTTTCATAATAGGCATAAAGTCTATGTCTAGATTCCTTTTTTCGCATGTGGATGTCCGCTTGCTCCAGCATTATTTGTTGAAAAGGCTCTCTCTGCTCCATGCTTGGCCTTTGCTCCTCTGTCAAAGATCAGTTGACTAGATTTATGTGGGTCTATTTCTGGGCTCTATTCTGCTCTGTTGATCTATTTGTCTGTTCTTTCACCAATACCACACTGTCTTGATTACAGTAGCTTTATAGTAAGTCTTGAAGTCGGGTAGTGTCAGTCCTCCAACTTTGTTCTTCTCTTTCAATCTTGTGTTGACCCAAAATAGGGTCTCTGGCCTCTCCATGTAGACTTTAGAATCAGTTTGTCAGTATCCACAAAATAACTTGCTGGGATTCCGATTAGGACTGCATTGAATCTATAGATCAGGTTGAGAAGAACTGACATCTTGATAATATTGAGCCTTCCTGTCCATGAACATGGAACATCTCTCCATTTATTTAAGTTTTCAATTTCTTTCATTGGAGTTTTGTAGTTTTCCTCATATAGATCTTGTATATACTTTGTTAGGTTTATACCTAAGAATTTCATTTTGGGGGTGCTAATGTAAGTGATATTTTATTTCTAATTTCAAATTCCACTTATTCGTTGCTGGTATGTAAGGAAGCAATTGACTTTTATATATTAAACTTGTATCCTGCTATCTTGCTATAATTGCTTGTTAGTTTTAGTAGTTTTTTGTTGATTTGTTCAGATTTTATACATAGATGATCATGTCTTCTGTGTGCATAGTTTTATTTCTTTCTTCCCACTCTGTATACCTTTTATTTCCTCTTCCTGTCTCCTTTTGTTAGTTAGGACTTCCAGTAAAATGTTGAAAAGAAGTAGTGAGAGGGGACGTTCTTGCCTTCTTTCTAATCTTAGTGGGACAGTTTCTAGTTTCTCACCATTAAGTATGATGTTAGTTGCAGTTTTTTTGGTAGGTGGTGTTTATCAGGTTGAGGAAGTTCCACTCTATTCTTAGTTTACTGAGAGTCTTTATCATGAATGTTAGATTTTGTCAAATGCTTTGTCTGCATATATTGATGTGATTTTTTTTTCGTTAGCCTGTTGATGTGATGGATTACATTAATTGATTTTCTAATGTTGAACTAGCCTTGCATACCTGGCATAAATCCCACTTATACACCCATGGTGTATATTTATACACCCGTGGTGTATAATTCTTTTATAGGTTGTTGGATTTGACTTGCTAATATTTTGTTGAGGATTTTTGTATCTATGTTCATGAGAGATATTGGTCTGTAGTTTTCTTTTTTGTGATGTCTTTGGTTTTGGTTTTAGGTAGTGCTGGCCTCATAGAGTGAATTAGATAGTATTCCCTCTGCTTCTGTCTTCCAAAAGAGACTGTAGAGAATTGGTATAATTTCTTCCTTAAATATTTGGTAGAATTCACCAGTGAACCCATCTGGACCCAGTGCTTTCTGTTTTGGAAGGTTATTATTTATTGATTCCATTTCTTTCATAGATATAGGACTATTCAGATTGTCTGTTTCTTCTTGTGTGAGTTTTGGCAGATTGTGTCTTTCAAGGAATTTGTCCATTTCATCTAGGTTATCAGATTTGTGAGCGTGGCAATCATAGTATTCCTTTATTAGCCTTTTAGTGTCCATCAGATCTGTAGTGATGTCTCCTGTTTCATTTCTAATACTAGTGATTTGTGTCGTCTCTCCTTTTTTCTTCATTAGCTTGGCTAGAGACTTATCACTTTTATTGACCTTTTCAAAGAACCAGCTTTTGGTTTCATCCATTTCCTCCTTTCAGTTTCATTGATTTCTGCTTTACTTTTTATTATTTCTTTTCTTCTGTTTACTTTGTATTTAATTTGCTCTTATTTTCTAGTTTCCTAAGGTGGAAATTTATTTTATTGATTTTAGATCTTTTTTCTTTTCTAACATATGCATTCAAGGCTATAAATTTCCCTCTAAGCACTGCTTTCCCTTCCTCCCACAAAACTTAGTAAGTTGTGTTTTCATTTTTTAGTTCAAAATATTTTTAAATTTCTCTTGCGATCTCTTGTTTGATCTATGTGTTACTTAGAAGTACGTTGTTTAATAGTCAAGTATTTAGAGTTTTTAAACGATTTTTCCATTATTGGTTTCTAGTTTAATTCCACTGTGGTGTGAGAGCAGCTTTGTATGATTCCTATTCTTTTAAATTTGTTAAGGTGTGTTTTATGGCCCAGAACGTGGTCTGTCTTGGTAAATGGTCCATGTGAGCTTGAAGAGAATGTGTATTCTGCTGTTGTTGGAAGAAGTAATCAATAGATGTTCATTATATCTAGTTTATTGATGGTGGTGTTGAGCTCAAATATGTCCTCACTGATTTTCCACCTGCTGGGTTTATTCATTTATGATAAAAGGGTGTTGAAGTCTAACTGTAATAGTGGATTCATGTATTTCTCCTTTCCGTTCTATCAGTTTTTGCCCCAGTATTTCATGAATCAGTATTTCCTCTGTTGTTAGATGAATACATATTAAGGATCAGTATGTGTTCTTGGAGAATCAACCTCTTTGTCATTGTGTGATGCCCCTTTTTAGCCCTGATAACTTTTCTTGCTTTGAAATCTGCTCTGTCTGAATTTACTATAGATACTCCTGCTTTCTTTTTATTGGTGTTAGCATGGTACATCTTTCTCCATCCATTTGCTTTTAATCTATATGTCTTTATATTTAAAGTGGGTTTCTTGTGGACAACATATGCTTAGGTCTTGTTTTTTTTAATCCACTCCTGCAATCTCTAACTTTTAATTTGTGTTTTTAGACCATTGATGTTTAGAGTGATTATTGATATAGCTGGATTAATATCTACCATATTTGTCACTGTTTTCTATTTATTGCCCTTGTTCTTTGTTCCTATTTTTGTCTTCTACTCTTTTTCTGCCTGTTATGGTTTTAATTGACCATTTTATATTATTTCATTTTCTCTCCTTTCTTAGTGCATCAGTTACACTCTTGTTTTACTTTTTTTAGTGGCTGCCCTAGTGTTTGCAATATACATTTGCAACTAATACAAGTCCACTTTCAAATAACACTGTACTGCTTCACAGGTAGTGCGACTACCTTATAATAAGAAAGTAATCCTAATTCTTCCCTCTGTCTCTTGTGTCTTTGCTGTCATGTATTTCACTTATATGTATGCATACATAAGCATATATATATGCATACGCAATCAAATATATTGTTCCTGTTATTATTTTGCAAAAACTATTATCTGTTAGATCAATTAAGAAAAGGAAAATCAAAGTTTTTATTTTACGTTCACTTATTCCTTTTCCAATATTTTCCTTTCTTTGTGTTTATGTTTAGATCTGAGTTTCTAACCTATTATCACTTTCCTTCTCTCTAAAGAACTTTTGTTAACATTTCTTGCAAGACAGCCTTACTGGCAGTAAATTATCTCACATTTTGTCTGTCTGAGAAAGTGTTTCTTCTTTGCTTTTGAAGGATAATTTCTTATGGCACAGAATTCTGGATTGGTGTTTTTTTTCTCTCAACTCTTTGAATATTTCACTCTACTTTCTTGCTTGCACAGTTTCTGAGAAGTCAGATGTAATTCTTATCTTTGCTCCTCTGTTGTAAGGTATGTTTTCCTCTGCTTTTTTCAGGACTTTTTCTTTATTTTTGCTTTTCTACAATTTAAATATGATATGTCCAGGTGTAGTTTTTTGGGGTTTTGGGGGGTTTTTTTGCATTTATCCTGCTTATTGTTCTCTAAGTTTTCTGGATCTGTGGTTTGGTGTCTGACATTAATTTGGGGGAATTCTCAGTCACTGTTGCTTCAAATCTTTCTTCTATTCTTTTTCCCCTTCTAGCATTCCCATTATGCATAGGTACGCCTTTTGTAGTTGTCCCACAGTTCTTGGATATTCTGTTCCAGTTTTTTCAGTCTTTTTCTCTTTTTAGTTTTGGAGGTTTCTATTGCGATATCCTCAACCTCAGAGGCTCTTTCCTGAGCTGTGAGATTTCTTTCCTCCGTGTACTAAGAAGCCCTTCAAAGACATTCTTCATTTCTGATACAGTGTTTGTGATTTCTAGCATTTCTTTTTGATTCTTTCTTAGAATTTCCATCTCTGTGCTTACATTACCCATCTGTTCTCACATGCCGTCAGCTTTATCCATTAGCATTCTTAGCATATTGATCATAATTGTTTTAAATTCCCATTCAACATCTCTGCTATGTCTGGTTCGGATGCTTGCTCTGTCTCTCCAAATTGTGTTTTTTGCCTTAGAGTGTGCCTTGTAGTTTTTTCTTGGCAGCCAGACACAATGTACTGGGTGAAGGACCTGTTGTAAGTCGGCCTTTAATATGTTGTGATGGGTGTGGGGGGAGGGGAAGCGTTCTGTAGACTTAGGATTAGGTCTCGGCCTTTTAGGGAGCTTGTGCCTCTTGCCCGAACTTCACAATGGCTCCCTTGTCAGATATGAGTTGACTGTATATGCTTGGGTTTATTTCTGGGTTCTCAATTCTGTTCCTTTGGTCTGTTTTTCATGACAGTATCACACTGTCTTAATTACTACAGCTTTATGGTGTAACTTGAAATCAGTGCTGCCTCCTGCTTTGTTTTCTTTCTCAGGATTTCTTTGGCTATTTAGGGTCTTTTGTGGTTCCATATAAATTTTAGGAGTATTTTTTTCTATTTCTATAAAAATTGCCATTGGAATCTTGGTAGGGATTGCATTGAATCAGTAGATGGTTCTTGGTAGTATGGACATTTTAACAATATTAATTCTTCTGATCCACGAACACAGGACACTTTTCCATTTATTTGTGTCATCTTCGAGTTTTTTCATCAGTGTATTCTAGTTTTCAGAGTAGAGACCTTTTGCTTCTTTGGTTTAATTTATTCCTAAGTATTTTATTGTTTTTGATGCAAATGTAAATGCGATTGATTTCTTTTTCAGAAAATTCATTATTAGTGTATAGAAATGGTACTGATTTTTGTATAATTTTGTATCCTGTAACTTTACTGAATTCATTCACACAAACATTTTTTATCAGCTTGTGACAGGATAAATACCAAAAATAAGAGAGAGTGTTTAGAAACTTGTATAGCAATTTGACATTGCCATGATATCCACATGCAGGATTTTGTATTTTACAAAAATACTTGTCTGCAGAAGATTGGAAATTAGAAACAAGAAACAACAAACAAGTGGTCCTTCACTACAGATAAATGGAGTAGCGTGGGACAAGGAGGCAGTCGAGAAAAATGATTTGGGGTGGAAATGATCCCATTTTTGCTGTTGTCCAGAGGTTCCCTGAGTTCCCCAGGGAAGACAGTCCAACTGCCTGGAGCGTGGAGGGAGGGCTGATGAGGGGTTTCCAGAGTGGACATGGCGGGGAGGGTACAGCAGGATGGGGGAGCACATAGCCATCCCCCCCACCGACTCACCCCTGCTGTCAGAGCTATCTACACGGAGATCTGACCATATCACGCCCTTGCTTAAATCCTTTAGAAATATCCTCCTGCCTAACGCTCCTCACTTCTCAGCGCCACACACAAGAGTACTCACCGCCTGACCCGCGCTTCCTCTGCTTCGTTCCCACCTCTCCAGGGTCCAGCTCTCACAGCCAGCGGCTGCTTTTCCTGGAGCAGACCCCAGCATGCACTGCCACCTCCATGCCTACGTACCTGCTGCCTCTTCTGTTTGGAAGGCCCCCCCGCTCCTCCCACTGTTGTCTGGTGAAACCCACACATCCTCTACCATCTTCCTCCTTGGGGCTTTCCTGTACTTGACATCAAATGAACAGGAGGGGCAGGCCCAGGTGCTCGGTCAGTGTTGAGTGAGTGTGGAGCTGGAAGCTAGAAATTCATCCACACCTCTGATAATTTCATGGCCCTGTGTCTTCAGTGGGCATCCCACAACTGGAATGGGGGTGTGTTTTAGGCCATTAGGTAGGAGTAACTACCAAATAACAGTGATGCTGGCTTCTGGACGTCTCAGGGCTGGGGAGACGGGGGAGAGGCTGTTTGTGGTTGGGGGTGGGGGAGGGTAGCCATCCAGGGTGGAGGCAGCTTTCCTGGGGTTCCCATCCTTCTCAGAGAGAGACCCTGGAAAGTAGGGCTTGGCAAACTTTGTCTACAAAGAGCCAGATAGTGAACATTTTAGGCTTTGTGGGGCACGCAGTGTTTGTTGTAACTATTTTGTCATTGCAACACAAAAGCAGCCATAGACAAGTGGGTGTGGCTGTGTTCCGATGACACTTCTACAAAAGCATTCTGATAACATTTACAGCTCCTGCTCCTACAACATTGCCAACTCCCGCTCAAAGGAGAGAAAATGGACCCCTTCTTCTGCCCTGTCTCTAAACAACCTAAGGCTTACCTTTAGAGTTTCTAAATCTCTAGAAATTTTTTCCCTTCCAAAATAGCATAAACAATGAGTAATCTGCCACTACTCGCCCGTCAGCTGCAGAGGCCTGAAATGTCCTATACGAGTGGAGTGTGTTTGTAAAGTTCATCCTGAACCAGGTCTTTATGAGACAGATACATGAGATTATTACTATGAAGCTACCTGGGGACTAAAGCCTTGCGGTGGAACAGCTGTGTGATGTCAGCAGCGTCCTGCTGTGTTTTGGTGGGCTGTGTGGATTTTGGAGCTGGAGAGTAGACTATAGCTTTTCCTAAACTGAAATGAGGCTAGGGACTTGGAGGGTCACCATGTCCGTGGTCTGGAGTACTGTCTGGACTTCACAGCCACGGGAAAAACTACAAAGGTCAAAAGAGTAGTAGGCAGTACAGCAATGCGTAAATTAGGCCAGTAGACAGTAAAGGCATATACTTGATAAAATGCTCAAACCGGATAGCCATGTCAATTAAAATCTCCAACAATGGAGTTCCTAAAACCCTGACATAACCAGCACCAAGGAAGGAGATGAAGGAAGCTTGCTGATGATACACACAGCCTTTGTCACCTCCTCCTGCCCTCGGGCTCCATGGAGGCCACCCTGTTTCCCCAAAGTCACAAATCAGGACATCTTGTGTGGGCCTGATGGAATGGGACCCCTAGACGCGACGCTGGTGCCAGGGGAGCTGTGAGGCCGGGACTCCGACTTTGTCCTCTTCATCTCCGGGTGCTGTTCTGAGTGTCTTCAGATGAGCCACATTCTCCTACTCTGAAAGCCAACCAACACAGGAGGTTATTCGCCCGGCACCTTTTGTCCCCAGATGCCAAGTCAGGTGTGCTTTATAGTATCAGTGGAGTGGTTTCCCTTACAATCTCAGACTCCTCCCTTGCTCTTTCCTATGTCTTAGATCTCTGGACACCTCCAAGAAAAGCTGATGATATTCCTGCTGTCCACCGTTTTTTATGTGACATCCAAACACTTACAAATGATATTTAAGTTCAGCAACAGTTTAATGAGCACCGGCTATATCTTTATGATGTGAAATGGAGTAAGAATGGTGAGAATTCCTTGATCGTCACACACATGCATAAGCTAGGCTTACTTTCCGACAGCCTCTTCTCATGAGTGTAATATATAATTTTATGAAAAGGGTAGAAGTTGGCAATTTTATACCTCTTTTCTCACCATTTATCTTTGGACATTTAAGTTTTCGTCTTGAAAGTCCATTTTTAAGTAAATTTATTGTCAATTTTGAAGAGGACTAATTTATCTTAGTTTATTCTAACCTTGTGTACTTTTACGTTTGAATTATTTACTGTGGGTTTGGTTACTGACCTATTTTATTTGTCTTTTTATGACATACATATTTTTAGTGGAGACGCTTAGGCTAAACTATATTTATACCACAGTACATTACCCATAAAACTATCTAACTACAGTAAAACCACGATAATCTGGAACTCTCAGGGAGTGGGTTGTTCAAGATAACCAAGTTTTAAGAATTCACATTAACTGTTTGTGATGCAAACCTTGTTAAAATGGATCGTGCCTCTCCCTCATCTTGAAAACGATGTATCAAGTCCCATCGACCTTCGATTACTCGTGGTCATCAGAAAGAACTGCAGGGTCTAACTCCCCTCTCATGAGAGGACCTGAGGGTTTTGTTTCAGTTTTTCTGTTTTTTTAGTTCTCATTGGCATGTCTTAAAACAGTCCTGTTTCGGGGCCGGCCCCGTGGCCGAGTGGTTAAGTTCACGCGCTCCGCTTTGGCGGCCGGGGGTTTCACTGGTTCGGATCCTGGGTGTGGACATGGTACCACTCATCAAGCCACGTTGAGGTGGCGTCCCCCATACCTCAACTAGAGGGACCCACAACTAAATATACAACTATATACTGGGGGGATTTGGGGAGAAAAAGCAGAAAGAAAAAAAAGAAGATTGGCAGCAGTTGTTAGCTCAGGTGCCAGTCTTTGAAAACAAGTCCTGCTTCTCCAGTTGCTGTTGGCTGTGTCTCCCACGGGCCCTTCCTGCAGTCCCTCGTCTGCCCTTCGAATTGCACTTTTATGCTGCTGAGGACCTGGAGACCGGGTGCTGGAGCTGGCTAGCATGCAGGAAGGCAGGGGAAGCGACTCCCAGGGCCCCCTGGCCAGTCACATGGCGCAGTTGTGCGGTAACTTTCAAGGAACTCTTGTCTGCCTGAAAACGCGTGTTCACTGATGTGTGGCTCTGTGTGTGTTTCAGCCAGTTGGGTGTTCAGTTGGGGAGATCCATCGTTAACTCCTTTCCTCAGCGTGCTTCCCTGCTCTGCAGAGCTCTGCAGAAGCCGACTCCAGCAGGACCCGGAGCTCTGGCTTTGTGGGTGAGAACCAGGCAGCTGGTTGAACACTCCCTAGAAAAGAAAATCGGGTTTAAAACAGGCCTCATTTTAAGCTCATAGTCTATTAAACGATGCCTATGTTGT